>NC_137973.1:35367518-35552518 GCF_963924665.1 Micromys minutus
GGACATTCTAGAGCTGTAACGGCTAAGAGAACTGCGGGGACCACGTTCCACACTACACCACTCCTCCCAAACTCTGCCTGCACCTCATCTCTTTTTGGACCACGCCAAGCCAGGGACTATTCCTGAGCTCTGACCTCACTGTTCCTGATCTGTGGAGTCCACCTAGGGCCCTGCTACATTCAGTCCCTCTCTAGCCTGTTTCCCAGGCACCCCTTCTACATGCTGGTGCCTTCTGGATCCCAATCAACAAGAACCACCCTCACAGAGGTCTTCTACTTGGCACCCTTGGGGAGGCAGGTGACAGCCTCTGAGTCAAGAATGTCCTCCTCACCCACTAACTCCTCAGCACCTGTTTTCAAAACCACCTTTACCACACAACCCAACTTTAGTGTCCTGAGGCCAAGGGCGACCTCATGAGGGCTGTGTTCACCACGCACCTCTGCACCAGGCCCACACTTTCCTCTCCTCATCTTTCAGGTCTGCAGCGGCACTTTCGCCTCCACTCCCTGTTTAGCAAGCCAGCTCCTACTCGGCTCTGCCTCCTTTCCAATAGGATGCTCTGCCGGCTCTTTTCCTAACTCTCTGATGACTACTTCTAGAACTTTCCCTTCTGACCTGCTGCCAACCCAACTCCTTCACCCACTTTCTGCAAAGGTCCTAATCCCACATCTAATACACCTTGTGCCACCATGCTGTGGAGAGACGAATGTGCTCTGCTCTGATCACATCGGAATCCCTAGCACTCAAGATGCCTGATGTGCAGAACGACACTGGCGCAGGGTCTGCTGAGTGGACAAATGAGCTGTGTCACTAGCTGCTTGCCTTCTTCCTTCCCTTCCACCTATCTTTCTTTTCTTTTCCCCCTAAAGTCTTGTTAGACAGCCTAAGCTAGCCTTGAACTCTCGATCTTACTGCATGCACCTCTCTAAAGCTGAGATTACCAGCAGACACTAGCAAATTCGACTCCATCTTCACCTTCAAACCGCTCATCCTGAGGCAGGGACAGGAGTGCCGAGGTTCTCTAGTGAAAGAGGCATCTGCTAGCCTAGCCTTTTTCACTGCACATTCAGGCAGGCTCAAGGGCTTAGAGGTAGCTTCTGATCGTGGACGCTCAGATCCTGATACACCTGCAACCTACAGGAAACTGGTGGGGATTTCTTACCCTGGCCCACAGGCTGCAAAGAGTTAGCCTACTCCAATGTTAAAGAACAAGGAAGAGCCATTTCCAACATATTCTTGGCTCATGGTCGCTTTTAAGGTCAGAGAAGTAACCTATCTGGCTGCAAAGTGCCTCTCTGTCATTTAGACTCCATGCCAGCATGCCTTCTGCAGTGAACCTTGAACCTGTGAGCACAACTCTGCTCTTCAGTGTTCTCGGCCAGATTCACCCAAGACGGAGCAGCATCCATCCGACGCACGGGCCCCCGGTCCCCTGAAACACTCCAAGTGACACCGACGCTTCCGTGTTCCAGCTGCTCACGAAGGTGTCAAACAGGCTGCAGGCAGAGCCTTGGAATGCTTAAACCCGAATCATGCCCCGTGGCGACACGATCATGCGGCACAAACACTTAGGAAACAATGAGTGAAGTAAACATCCAAGGAACATAATAAATACACACCTCCATTGTCCTGTCTCCTGAAAATTACACTACTGGTGTGTGACGCATGAGTCTGCTTCTTACCAAAGACTACATACAGTTGGGGGGAAGCGGAGTTGGGGCGGGAGGGGTGGTAGTCCAAGATTTAAAAAAGAAAAAAAAAAAAAAAGAAACGAAACATCACCAACTTTGCCAACTCCAGCATTTCATCTTTTCCAGAAGATAAATTATTTAGAATTTTTTTTTTGCCAGTTCGAGTTATTTCCTCAAAGCAGAGTCAAATGGCCTAGCAGCCCTGCCTTAAAGAAACCAATGCAATTAAACCAAACAGCTATGAACTGGTCCTGACAGCTTCCACCAACTCCACTTGATAAAGTGAGACACACACTGATTCTGACAGAGAAGCCCACACTTTATTCACTGCCAGACGCAGCGCCAATCCATACATATAGATTCATCTATAGGGAGGAAAATCAGCCCAGCAGCTCAGCACTAAAACCAAACAGCCATATAAAAGCCGGCTAGCCCGACTGCCTCGTAAGGCTATCACTGACAACTACCGCTCCCATCCAGCAGGCTAATAAGAATAATTATAGCCAGAGCAGGCATTAATCAGCTTGGCAGATACAGGAATTCTGTTAACAAGACTG
Organism: Micromys minutus; assembly: GCF_963924665.1. NCBI lineage: Eukaryota > Metazoa > Chordata > Mammalia > Rodentia > Muridae > Micromys > Micromys minutus. The sequence goes on from NC_137973.1 coordinate 35,369,767, forward strand.
AAGTAAGTGCCAAGAAATCTCTGAAGACCACAGCACTTCAAAGGCTGTTTAAGCTACAGGGATTCACTGGTGTTTCTCCTTCGAGCCTTCCTCCTCAGGCAGTGCCCTGTGGAGCAGCGAGCTTCACTTGAGTCCCATTCCTCTGAGCAGGCAATGAGGACCTTGCAAGGTTGCAGGTTGTCACATCTGAGAGGTGCATGCTGACACCATTACTCCCTTCTGCACTGCACCTGGGCCCCCCACACCCAGATCCTATTTTTAATTACAGCTTTGTATTCTAACCACGATCATCTTTTCTTCATCTACATCTCAAACAATGGGCAGCATGAACAACGGTCAGCTGTTCCTTAGCGCTTACACGATGGAGTCCTGCTATGTCTGAACAAGTTTCACCATTCTGGGCACCTAGTTCCTCGTCTATAAGAAGAAAATAACTGAGCCTTTCCCAAGGTTTGGATGATTGACAGATCCTGACTCTCAAGTAGCTACTGGCGCTCTGTGCCTGCCAGATGCAGAAGCCAAGGCTGAGGGTGAGGCTCAGTAGGAGAGTGCACAAGGTTCAGGTCCATTCAGCGGTACCACCAAATAAATAAATAAAGGACAATGCTTCTCTTGTGTCACGCATCCTCCAGGAGACTGCCTGGTACCTCCAAACCCCAAACCCATCCTTCTGTTTTTCACGGTAACGGAGAGATGACTGCCAGGTTCCGCTGTGTTCTCTAGCTTCCCTTGCAGCTAGTGGGACATGGAACTAAAATGCCACCAATGGAATACACGCAGAAAAGATGTCACTTCCAAGCTTTGCCCGTGAAGTATCCATTAGAACATCCGAGCTGTCTCTCTCCTTTGTAGGGCTAGGAAAGTAACGTTGACAGATAAAGTGATCCTGAAAACCAGGGGGAGGGGTCACCAACCTGGGGACCAGCGGGCTGTGTGAAACAAGGGCCCACCCAAATTTTCCCTCAGAAGCACTCCACTATGGGGGGCGGGGGTTGTCCTATTGTTTGAACCACTGTGCCAGGAGTGTGCAATTAAGGCAGTAGAGCCTACCTAATTAGCATAATACCCTTTTACAGCAATTGAATTTGAAAATATAGGTGTGACATTTTTGTCATTTAAAAGCTATCTTAGTACATTTGCATTTTTAAAGAAGATGAAGAGAATATATTAGTGGCTCTCAGGGCTACTTACTTCCCACAAATAATAAAATAAAAATAGAACATACCCATTTATATGTGCTCAGTTAGTCAAACACATCCTATGTATCCTAGAACCTAATGTTAAGAAAACAGAGAGATAGCAAGACCACTGGAGTTCTGCCTCTGGAGGATAATCAGGTGGGGATGTAAGACTCGGAAATAGACAATGACATTTGGTGTCATGGACAGGAGCCATGACGTAAAACAAAGGTTGCCTGGCCACCCACAAGGAGCCAACAATTCACAGCTCAGACTGCTCCACACCTCCCCAAATGCTCCTACCTCACCAGTCATCTCCTCCCCCTCCCCCTCTCCTCCCCCTCCCCCCTCCCTTCCATCTCATAGAACAACTCGGTGCCATTTCTGAAGGAGCGATATACTTCACTCACCCACACTTTATGCGTTTCCCCAGAACCCCGGGTGCTCTTCTATCCTTTCTTCCAAAATTCTAGTTCTTCTCAAGGTTCAGCTCAAATGTCACCTCTTCAGCAAAAGCAACTCCAACTCCCAAGTCAAAATGGACCCCTTCCTTCTTGCTTCTCCCTAGTGCTGAGCTGGGGTCAGGGCTTGCACTGTTTTTTTACCACTGTCTACACGGCCCAGTCAACCACTCAGTAAAACATATACCTTGGTCATTTGTTGGGTGGGACTGACTGTTGGGTGGGTCCATTGGTGAGTGAGCTTAGTGAGAAAGCTTCAAGGGGAAGTGAGCTTCAGGGGACTTACACAGGAAAGAGAGGGGGCAGGAGGGCTACAAGACTCAAAGGATTTCATAAAGAGTAGCAAAAAGGTGCTTAGAATGTAATCTCTAAAGCAGAAAGAGCAGAAAGCAAACACAAGAGGCATCTCCTGAGAGAAAAGTCACAGGCGGGAGCTCCGAAAGCATCCACTGGAAAAATGGCGACCTTAGAGGAGAGCTGGGGGAAACCTCTCAAGTGAGGGGTCAGAGGCCTTGGCTAGAACGGGAAAAACACAGTGTGGGGGAATGGGGTGCAGGGCTCACTCAGAAGGATGGACACAGCTTGAACTTGTGCTTGGGAAAAGCTATAAAACGAAGGGCTGGGGTTCAGGTGGAGGCCACAGAGGGTCACCATCCAAGTAGCAGTGACATCACAACTCCATTCCTGCAGCAAGACCTGAGGAAAGACCACCTTGCTTATCAACACACTCCATTTCCAGTCTCGGCGTGTGTGGAAGATGACGGAGCACTGGGAGGCTGCCTCAGTGGTCAGGCTGAAGCAGCACCTAGGGAGGTATCAAGGGATGGAGTTCGCAGAGGGCACATCAATGACTCAAAGAATTGGTGGGTGAATCTCCACTTGGCAGTATCATGAAGGTTGGATGCGTTGGTATTCCACCATGTTTTCCCCAGGCTGTACTTTTCTCTGGACCCTGAGCTGTTGGTTGTGGTTTGTTTATTTGTTTGATATGAGGGATGGAAGCCAGAACCTGGCAAAGCTCCACAAACACACAGCTACAACCCCAGTTCCCCAAGAGCATTCTTTTAAAACTTCTACCTCATGTTACCCTCTTCATTGGTTCATACATAGACTGCAAACTGACCACCCCAGGGAGAGTCAATCACATAAACCACAAAGTGAGTAGCAGATGGGGGCGGTGCCCTGCCCAATCTGTGCAACCATAGGCCACGGCCCTGCTTGACCCAGACCTATAAGCCAATTAAATGGTGGGGACTGTCCCCAGCAATGTGCAACAATGCACAACTTACAAAGACAGGTGCCTGGCAGGGAAAATTTAAAGGGGCTAAGATCAGAAACCACAGAGGATCACTGGATGTTCTTTCTCTGCACACGAGCTGTAGCTGGAAAATTGTGTCTAGGTGAGTTCTTGGAGGGAGTCATTTCCAGAAAACCCCTCAGAGGTGAAGTGTCAGAGTAACAGCCAGAAAGGCTAGTTTGCAGGCAGCCAGGACTCGTGGGGGCTGGGACAGTAATGTCCTAATGCCAGCAGAAGGGGAGTGGCGGAGGGAGGTCCCCACTGGGACCCTCACACCATCAGAAGTGCAGTAATTTAGCCTCTGTGCAGCTGAGGCCTGGTTGGGATAGACAACACATGCCTAGTGCTCTGAGAAACCTTGAAATACATATTCTGCAGGGGCTTGGAAGGGAACCAGGGCTGGGTCTGGAATTCTGCTTATCCTAGATGACACTGGTCTCAAGGATGCCAACATATAACCACACTTGGGGATCTGCCTTCCTGAACCGAGGCAGGCACAAAATAAATACATCAAGTGGCTGGTTAAGATCACCCTGTGTATCTACGTGAAGATGGTGTCTGTGTAAGGAGTAAATGGAAAATGGAGGGGGGGAGAAGCCCAGGAACGATTCCTTGGGTGGGTGAGGGGATACTGGACCAAACCACTGAGAGGCACCAAGGGTTTCCAGAGGGTAAAAGAGAAAGGGGCAGTAACGAGGGAAGTAACAGGTAGAAAAGTTGGAAAAGCTGGGCTCTCGGGTCTTTGTGTATAAATCCGAGCCTAGACAGCTTCAGGAGACGCTGGAAGGCAACACTGAGGCAGATTTGGCTAGATGGCAGAGATGGTACAAACAGTCACAGTAACGCTGGGCTACCCAGTGACCTTCGTGGAAGGAAGTTGGATTCTCTTGCTTCCCTGGAAAAGCAACTCGGTATGGGCTAGCGAGTGAAGAATGATCCCGACCGGCGTGGGCTATGGCGGGACACAGCAAAGGCTCACATTTCCGCCCAGCCGGGCACGCGGGCCGGGGCCGCACCTTCCGGGGCCGGGAGTTCAAGGTGAGCCGGGTTCCCGGTGGCCAACAGGTAGAGAGCGCTGTGGGGGAACCCGCCAGGAGCCACTCCCCCGGCACACGTTAGGACCCGGCTCGGTCAGGCCGGGCGGCTCCGGATCCCTGGAGCGCGGGCCCAGAAGGATGTGCACCGGGCTCCGATCGGCCCCACACCGCTCCCCACCCGGCCGGCGGCCCCGCACTCCGGATCCCGATCTCCCGGGAGCCGCCCCGGGCACCTCGGGTGCCCCAGGCCCCGAGCGGCAGCCGCGCCCCCCGGGACCCAGCGCCCCGCCGCGCCCCACGCGCACTCACCCAGCGACAGGAGCGCCAGCAGCAGCGGCCTCGGCGCCGGGCGCCCCATGCTCGGCCGGCGGGAGCGACTCTCCGCCTCCTCCTCCTTCCCCGCCGCCGCTCCTCCTCCTCCTCCTCCAGCTCCGGCTGCTCCAGAGTCGGCTGCTCCGCCGGGCCGCGCGCCTGCTCCGCTCTCCCCGCCGGCCGAGCGAGCCCAGCGCCGGCGCGGACGTGCGCACCTGGCTCGTCGCGGCCCTCCGCCTCCTCCTCTCCCGCCCTCCGCCAGCCGCCGGGCCCCGGAGCCGGCCTCGCCGATCCCAGGGCGCAGCAGCCCGACCGCCTCCCGAAAGCAAAAGGGAAGAGCCTGGCGTCCGCCCGCCCGCGCCTCCCACCCGGCGCTTTGCCAGCAACAAACACAAACTTTCCCAAGCCCCTCCCCGCTCCAGGTAACGGAGGAGGCGCCGGGGCCACCCGCTTAAAGGGGAGGAGACGCCCGAGCCCACCCAGTCTTCCCCTCGGGCCCCCACCCCTCGAGAAACTTTCCTCCGACCTTTAAAAGTTGGCCTGGAAGACTTGGTCTGGAAACCTCATCGTTTGAGTCCTATCCCGGGACGCCCGGCATTCCTTCGCGGTGGGATCCCCACGAGTGTCTCGCAGCCAGCAACCCACACGTACACCCTCTGGTCTCCAGCTAAGCATGCCACCAGCCACCTGCTTAGCCCTTGCTAAAAATAATTACACAGATAGAATTGAAAGGGCTTCAAAGTGAATTCAGTGAATTCCCACCCCCTGATGGTCCAGAGGACTGATGTGCTTGGCAGAGTTGGCCAGGGACTCTCAGCCAAGCATCAGAACCAACAAGGCTCTAACCCAGGACCCTGTAGTTGGGTGGGCTTTGCCTCCCTCCTGGCCCATCTCCCTCCTCTCCAGGGTCCCTGTGGTACTAATTAGAACAACTTCCAACGAAGGTACCATAAAAAAAAAAAGAAAAGAAAACCCACACCATCTATTATTAGCTGTAGTGCTTCAAATGGTATGTCTGCCGCCTGAGATTATATTCACTGCTTTAAGTGGACACGACTGGGTTTCCATTAAAGACTCTTTTTCCTCCCACAATAGAGTTTTGTGCTTTGGATTTGAATACAAAAGACTCCACAGCCCTGGGGGGGGGGGGCGGGAATCAGTGTTCCTTGTTTAAAGTTTGACAAGGAAGATTCAGACACTCAAAAAGGCTCACTGGTATCCAGTGACCCCCCCCCCCCCCTTGCCCGGGCCTTTCATTAATAGATGTGAAACAAATCCCAGATGTTCCTGGGAAAACTGCCCTCTCTGGTGCAGAACATTGGGTTTGTTCTGATTTCCACATGCGTTTCTCGTTTCTGCTAACTGACACATGCCTGACTGGCCAGGTGTGAAACCTTCCGAAAGAGACTCTTAAAAATTTATTTCCAGCCAGGCATGATGGCCTCCGCTGCACTCGGTATAGAGAGGCAGGATCAGTTCAAGGTCATCCTTGGCTTCAAGCAGAGCTCAAGGCCAGCTTGAGACCCTGTTTCAAAAGACCAAAATGAATAAGTTCCTGGTGGTTCAGCAATGGAGATGTACTTACCGTCACAGAGTGGCAACAGTTAAACAGTTGAATCGGTATGGTGACTTCGGTGTTGAGTATATTTCACCAAAATACTTTTTTCCCTTCAATTTCCATTGCCACCAAGCTTTTCCTGAGTTTCCCCCACTCCCACCCATGCCGCCATTGCTCCTTTTCCCAGAATTTCTGTAGGAAGTTTAATTTTCTTTTGTTTCTTTCCATTCTATTAAGCCGGAATATGAGCCTAATGTTGAGTTTTGAAATATGCTAGGACTACAGGAAAACGTAAGGCCTGGCTCTTCCAGAAGCTCAGATTTCAGCTCATCAATCTTTCTGCTTTCTTACCACCCAGAATGCTTAACGTCTGGGCTGCACATTTTGGTACTTGATCACAGTCAGCCCAGCACACACTCCGTATACCGCTCCCCCCTCTGCCTAAGAACTGGAGGACCTAAGAGACTGACACATTGTCATCTCGAATCCCTGGAGAGGAGTCCGGTGCCCTTTGTCTAATGAACAAAATCTGGACTTTGCAAAGCCCTCCACGTGCAGTCAGAGGAGAGACTCTGAGCGAGACCCTGGAATTGCAGCCATGAGTCACTTGCTGCCACTGGAGTGCTTATAGCCTGCGTGGTGATTTAGTGGGTGTGGCAGCAGGTGCAGAGTCCAGTCACGACGGACCCACCCAGGAAGCGGTCAGTGCTGGAGGCAGTTTTACAGACTTCCCCAGAGCTTAACTGTACAGTGAGTGTGGCAGTCCAGAAGCACCACGGAAGGGAGGGACATGGAGGGGTTTGCAATAAGTGTACACATAATGTGATGGGGGAAAGGGAATCCTTCTCTCCTCCCATCCCAGCACCCAAGTGTTATTAAACTAATGGTACATTTTATAATCACGGGAATAACTGTGGTGAACAACTGAACTGGTAGGGATGAATGATACTATCCAGGCAAAGCCACTGCAAAGCACACTTAAGTGGATCCAGGCTGTCAACTGACCGACTGATTGGCAACCAGTCAACTATATCATGAGAATCCACCGATGAGCCACAGATGTAGCAGAAAAAAAGCACGAATTAAGACACCAGACACTTGGTCCTATTACCATCCTCGGCACTGACTACCAATAGATACAATGTTGCCGACTAGAAGCACCGCACCTGTTGCAGAGGCCCACAGTGGCTCCATTCATCTCTGTGGGAGCTGATGATGACAGGCATTTATTTGCCAGTGAGTAAGTTCCTACACAGGTAAGCCTCTTGCCCGAACCTGTGGTTCTGTTTGGTTCCTGTACAGGTTTGCCTGAGGCAACAAGACTCACTTTCTAGTAATCCTAATTAACCCTCCCCCACCCCCAAGGTGGACGAATCCCGGCTTGGGTTTCACTCAGTGACCAGTCCCAACCATCCTTTATTAGCATTTGATAATAAACATCTGTTTGCAGTTGTGACCTACAAAGGCCCTCACATTCCCTCGTTTGAAACAGGTTTTCCTATTGGAATCCAGGAAGACAAAACAGAAACAGTTTCATTTAACGTTGAGAATGAAAATGTTAAAAGGTTCCCAAATAAATGAGTTTACTAATTTTTCTTAAGATTCATCCAGATGTGGTGAATTTACCCTGTTACTGCCAACAGCCTATGCATAGTCTCCAAATGACTTTGCCCTCCATGGCAGTGGGTTAGGAAAAATAGTATTCTATCAAAACATTTTATCCCAGCAATCACTTTCCCTCTAAACTTTCTTCTGTGTCTGGAGGTAGCATCCCCGTTGAAATTAAGAGATTACTAATCTAAGAAAAACGTAAGGGCTGGGGGCTTTGTTCAGAGGTAAGACACTTGCTTATGGGCTCATTCTCCAACAATGGAAAGATGGTGGGAAGGAAGGAGGGAGAGAGGGGGGGAGGGAGGGAGAGAGGGAGAGAGGGAGAGAGGGAGGGAGGGAGGAGGAAGCATAAATGGTAGAATTAGAAAATGGAATTAGAGTTTTAAAAAAAGAGAAAATAATGAAGAAAGAAAGACCACTTCATGAGGAGTGAGGGTTGGTGATTCTGGGTTAACTGTGGCTGCCCTGACAGACAAGGGAAGGGGTTGAAGCAGTTGGCTCGAGGCCTGATCATCTTTGTGATCCCTTCCTTCCCCAAACTGCCAATTCTTATCCTTTCTGCTGCCCTAGGAGACCAAGGTAGGAAATGTTAAAGATGAGGTTCTTAGGCAGGCAGGCTGCTCCAAGTCCAGCTCCATGGAATCCAAAGTATCCCACAAGCCCCGCCCCATGGCGCCCACCCCTGCAGTGTGAGGTGAGGACAGAGGAGGAAGCCCTGCCACAAAAGCCATTCAACACTGTGAGCACTAGTATGAAGGTTCTGTGGCCCTGACCCTGAAGGGGCTCCTCACACAGTAATGAACAAGAGAAGGGAAAAAGGGAGGGAAGGAAAGACAGAGAAAAGACAGAGGGAGAGAGGAAGGGATACCTGGTTTGTACCCAACGCTACCTTTTCCGGCCCACCTCTTGCCCTCACATCCAGTGGAAGCCTGGAAGAGAGCCTTCTGTCTTTCCCCTGGTTGTGCACATAAATGTCAGAGGCAAGTAGAGGCACAGCAAGGGTGGGGTATACTCCTTCTTCTCTTTCCTTCACCGCTTCCTACTGACCCTCCAGGTCTGGACTGTATGTGGAGCCTCAGTCCCGAGCACTAAGTGTGTGTGTGTGTGTGTGTGTGTGTGATCCCTTTTATTGTTAAGTAACACACTGGCCTGGCTTTGCACTGCAAGCCCTCAGTCAAGATATAGTCAAATAACTATGGCTGCATGTTCTTTTGCACAATCCACAGTTCAGACACAGACACCAGCTTGGTGAGTGGGAGGGGCAGGAGGGTAGCAGCAGGTACCTGACCCAGGCCTGGCCCTTCTATACCTGATAGGCAAAGGCAGATGAACCTCATTGAGTGAAAAAAAAAAGAATGGTGGTATAGCATCTTTGCACAGCAGGCCAAGAGCTGCTAGAAAACTGCCCTTCATAACCTTTGGGCCCGGGTCATCCTGGAGACCCACAACTTCTCATTTGGATCTGTTAATAATAAAATTAATTAATTAATAGCCAAGCACTGAGTCTTTACAGTGATATTTACAAACCAGATCACAACAACTGTAGTATCACAGGCTAAAAGACCAAAATCTGATTTTCAAGTAATCAAACAATACCTTTTAGTAATATGCCCTAAATATCATATAAAGCACACTTATATTGAAAAATCAATGTTCATTTGATTAAAACTCCTATTCAGCTCTTCGGGCCATGGTTTCATTTGCTTGAACCTGTGGACCCTCTTCCAGAGAAACGCTTATAAGAAAACAAGCCCACCGAAGGATCGGAGAAGACAAATCAGAACTCTGAGAAAGCTATCTTCATACTGCTTTTGAAGCTTTGTGTTTTAGGGAAGGAATCATATTTGTTTGGAATGTTCCAAGGAGTCACTGGTAGAAAAATGCCTACTTTGTAATGACCAGCACTAGCTCAAAGCTCTATAGACCCACCCTGTATGATATATCCCCTCATCTCTAAAACACATCCACCCTAAAGTTAAGGGCCATCCTCAGAAGGGATCTGTTAAGCAGTTTACTACACTTGGAGGGGCCACAGACCAGCTAACTGGGAGTGGGTTCTTTCCTTTAGATGGGCAGTTCATCCAAATGCAGCTTACTCTTGCAAAGTTCGGCCTTTGTTCTAACTGCTCATCCTTTTGCCTTATGAAAGCAAGGAGGGGCTGGGCTGCGTGGGTCCTGCAGCTTTAGACCAGAGCAGCTTACCTGCAGACCACACTGTTTTACTGGGAAAATGCAGGCCTCCTTTCCTTGCCACCTACCTGCTGACTACCAAAGAGAAACCATCAACTGTTCTTCTAAACCCAAAACATTTTCAGCCACATCTCTGAAAAGAAAATAATAATAATAATAATAATAATAATAATAATAATAATAAGTATGTGTATGGAGTTGCAGGGTCCATGTACGCAGCCATTGTGTATGGAATTGCAGGCGTATGACCGTATAAGTGTACATGCTCGCAGGGCCCAGGGGTGTCAGATCTTCATGAGCTGGAATTACAAACAGTTGTGAACTCCCTGGTGTGAACTGAGAGCCAAACTCAGGTCCTGTGCAAGAGCAATGCTCACTCTTAAGCACTGAACCATCTCTCTAGCCCTCTTTTTAAAAACATAATTTATTACTAGCGTGTGTATGTGCAGTGCACATGGGAGTCAGAGGACAACTTGTAGGAGGGGTCTGGTCCTCTCTGTCATATGGGTCCCCTGGATGGCACTCTGGTTGTCAGGTTTGAGGGCAAGAGCCTTTACCCTCTGAGCCATCTCCACATTGTTGACTTCTTTGTAACTCAGCATCCCCCTGAGTTCAGCCAGCTCAGTCGTTTGCAGGGGACATTTTGCTACATTGTCTGTCTTAGAGTGGTTGTTTTGCTGTCAATGATTCCATGGAGACTTAGAGAACAACTTCTCATTCCGGCAGTGGCTAGATCCACACCTTATTACACAGAGTTCGTGAGGTCTGATGTAGGATGCGCAGTGACTTTCTAGGGTACTCTGCCCACTGGGACATTTGAGGTCTACTTCTGAGTCAGAGGCAGCTGCCCTTCACCAAGTGATGTCAAGTCTGCCCAGGCTGGAATAGTTAATGTGCAGAACAAATGATTTTATGCTTAGCCCCACCTCTGAGAACAGCCAACATCCAGAAGGTGATTTCAAACTTACTGTTTCACAATATTTGTTTTGTAGAGCTCAGGCAAGAAAAACAAGATTTATGGAAGACCACTTGAAGAAAATGTAGCCAGTACATTCTAGAATCCCTAAGATCTTCCCCTGAGTTATGAATGAAGGAGGCTGTCAGCCAGCTTACCACTCGGATACATCACATCAGTGCCCCCATAAAGTTGCTTTTACTGATTGTTCTTTGTCATGATGCCATCAGCCCTTATTGAGGGATGTCCTACACAAGAGCCCCGGGCACTTTGTCATTGTGCTGTGCACAGGACCGGTTTACAGATGCCCTCAGTCATGCTGGCAGCAGCCTCTCTGCCTACAACGATGCAGAAATTGTATTCTGGTCTCGGCTTCTCAGATGCTCTTTGTTAGAGGCCGATTTCTGTTCACCTCTTGGACTCTGTAAATACAGTAACTGTTGGTGTTTTCCTTTCCACAGAACACAGTGGTTAGAACACGTGTGGTGGAAGCTATAACCCCCCCCCCCACACACAGACAGATCCTCCCTCCCAGCTCCTCTCCCCTCCCCCTTGTTTATCCCGTTATTATTATTTTTTTTCGAGTGGGTGCTGGCTGTTTTGCTTTGCTCCTGCCCTTCAAAAGACATTTTAAATCCCAACTCCTCATTTGCAGATGACCCGCAATGAGGTAATCATCTGCCTGAGCTCTGCTTGCCTGGGAAATGCTGCAGTGAGTCAAGGCCTGTGCAGTGAGGGGATGGGGACCCTCAGAAGGCCTCCAAGCTCTAGACAAAGAGCCTTGTTTCCAGGAGCAGCCGATAGCACTCATCCCTCTCCTCACGTAGGAGCGCACCAGTCATCCATCAGAAAGGGATGAGTAAATATTAAAAGAGTGGTTTGCTTTCTCTAAGCACACAGTGATTGAGGAACTGGGGTGGGTTAAGTGTCCAGTGCAATGGGCGCCAAGCTAGTCCAATCCCACACGACTAACTGTGCAGAATCGGAATAGTCTGGTCAATGCGGAGCTGCACAGAACCCCCTTCTCTCTTTGCTGACTCTCCTTGTCCTCTGCCTTAACAATGCCTCTCACCCTCCTCACATGACCATGTAAAGCTCCAGACACTGATGTGGCTGAGTCCTTCCCATAGGAAATGATCTCAGAAATCAGCAATGAGGTAACATGGGAAGCAGAGCAGAAGTGAGGCGTGTGCCGCTGTGACTCCACCGTGTAAAGGGACCCTAGAGGTGTTCTTTGCAGGCTTTGACTCCCTGGTCCCCGCTCTTTGTGCATGAGGTTGGCTCGAAATGGCACTAATTCCCCTCTCTACCTCTCCCCTTCCTCCTTTCCCCTTACCCATCCCCTGCCCTATGCCTTCTCTTCTCCCTCTCCCTCCCCCTCCCTGTCTTTTATCAGCATCCTTCTGCGACCAGCTCCTAGAAGTTGTCTGCCCTCTCACTAAGATGGTAGAAGAGGCTGTGTCCTAGGCCTCTGGCACCATGCCCAACACACAACAGGGCAATAACTGCTTCGGGTCCAGCTATGAATTCTGCCTTTATCATTTTTTACAGACCAGAGTGTTACATGGATGTTCATTTGGGAGGGAAAAAAAATCATCCTAAACCACTAATATTGCCCAAGCCCCACATTTTACAGAAGAGGCATATGTGAGGCTCAGAAAACCGAAGCAACTTACCTGGGATTACACAGCACATTACAGTAATTGTGGAATATTACAAGTCCACAAAATAAGCCAGAGACAGACCAGGGAGTCAGCTAGAGCTGCAGTGAGAATTATTAACACTTCAGATGGAAACTCTGACCAGCTCAGTCTTAGATTTCCAAGAGGAAACTGCTTGAAATAACTGAACTCGGAAAGTACCTAAGCTCTAAGAAAGTGAGCAATACGAGAGAGGTTTTCCCTCCTCTGAGAAGATGCTCACCTTCCATAAATATGAGGGTTTGAATGACAATGGACCTAATAGGCTCATATTTGAATGTTTAGTCACCAGGAGTAGCACTACTTGAGAAGGATTAGGAGGTGTGGTTTTGTTGGAGTAGGTGTGGTCTTGGAGTAGGTATAACCTTGTTGGAGGAAGCTTGTCACTGGGGGAAGACCTTCAGGTGCCTGTCCCAGTGAGACACACACACACACTCTCTCTCTCTCTCTCTCTCTCTCTCTCTCTCTCTCTCTCTCTCTCTCTCTCTCTGCCTGCAGATCCTGTAAATACATGGTGCCAGTTTGTAAAATTCTCAGCTACTCCTGTGAGCTGCCATGCTCTAGGATGATAGTAAGCCAAACTTCTGAAATTGTAAGAAGCCTCAATGAAATGCTTTCTTTTATAAGAGTTGCTTTGGTCATGGGTGTGTCTTCACAGCAACAAAGCAGTGACCAAGACAGTAAGCATGCTAAGGTAAGGTGTGGATTTTGAATGAGTACAAACTCGCCAAGAACTCTCTTTCTCTAGCCTATTTAGCCAACAATGGCAGTATGGAGACAGGGTGAGTTTGTTTGCAGTAAAACATAGGTTCTAGAATGTTCTACTATCTTCATAAATTATAAGGACCCTCTAGAGTCTCCCAGCTCCTCAGCTTTCTGGCCCATTTCTACCTCTTTGTACCCTTCCATTGCTATTTTCAACAGGTGTATAGGACACATCATTCCTGGAACTTTCTATGGTTACTGTGAAAACCAAACATTTAGAGGGTTAGAGGGCTATATGCAACACACACCCAAAATCCCACCACAGGGAGGTGTAGAGACAGCAGACCTGTGAAGCCAAGTGGCTAGCTGGCCTGGTCAAATTCATGAGCTCCAGGTTCAGTGAAGGCCCTGTTTCTAAAACTAAGGTAGGGGCTGGAAAGATGAGTGAGTAATTTAGAGTGCACGCTATGTTTCATTGTAGAGGACCTCTTCTGCTCTCTGAGGGCACCTGCACTCACACATGCACGAACTCACACCAGATACACACACATACACATAACTAAAAATAAAATACTGCATGTTATTTTAGAAGAGTCACTGTAGAAAACACAATGTCAATTTATGGCATCTCTACACATGGCCATACACACATGCAGAAACACACATATACACATGCACACACATCAAGATGAGAGCCTGTCACTTCTCCCTGTACAACAGCATTAAAAGCCCAGGAGAATACACCGTGATGGTGTCTAGATGGAACTAGCTACTCCTGCCAAATGAGAGGGGTAGGATTTATCTGAACAGACACACTCGCGCTAAGTTTGTTTTATTTGCACAGACAAGGGTCAACATCGCTGTAGATAAAAGTGGCTGGTGCAGTCTATGATGACATGATACAAAAGCACTCAGGTGGGAGTCAGGTGCCTGGCTTCGTCTGTGTGGCCAATTCCCCCAAAAGGTTCCCTTCTGACATGGATCTGAATGGAACCATGATGCCAAATGACAAAGAGAAATGTTCAAGCTCTTCCCCACCCCCAAAGCCACACAAAAGAGGTTAAGAGAATAAAATGTTGAGTCTCATGGCCTTGGGAATCGTCCCCCAACTCAGCTAGTTGGATAAACTATCCAACCTTGGATATCTTACTTAGCTGCTCTGGGCCTTGGGCAACACACAGGTAAAGTTAGCACATAGTGGTATATGAGGCAAAGGTTTAGGGGGACGACTGAGGAAGGATACTGAGTGTCCTAGGAGCTTCTGCTGGGGGCAACCTTCCTGCCAGGGACATACCCACACCCTAGTAGTGGCTAGATGTGGTTCTTCTTGGCACAGAGTCGAGCAAAAGCTGTACGCATTAATGTTAAGATAGTCAAACTAGGAAACACTTCTTTAGTTTCCTCACACCTTTCCCCTTGTCTACTAGGTGGAACCTAAGGCCCAAGATGACAATACCTCAGAGTCCCCCGAGTCCACATAGAAGAAAGCTGTCCCTGGTCAAGAACGCTGGGACTGTCACATGGGGACTCAAAAGTTTTGATGGTGGGAAGCCAGTAAAGCATGGGCTCACTCATTGCAACAACTACGGCCATCCTAAGAAACAAACCTCCCTCAGTTTTCTGAATAGGCTCACTTGTCTCTATTCAAGAGACATTGGCTCCATTCCCAGCCCAGCGTATGATCTCAAACCTCTATATACCTGAGCATTCTAAATGCAGATTTTAATCCTCATTCTTTGCCAGTGATCAGCTTAAGCATGGACATTGGAGAGATTGCTGGCACTGAGATTTGAGATATCTTCTAGGGAGAATTCTTAGAAAGGCCTTGCTTTCTGTTGTATGGCTCTTTTGCTTTCCTGTAACCATTGGAGTTTTGTTTTGTTTTATTTTTTAATGAGGGGAGGTTCTTCTTTTTTTATTGTTTTAAGTATGATACAAAACAAAATCTATCTGTTTAAATATACAGTTTGATGAGTTTTGACAAATGTAGTCTTACCACCACTATAAGGAAGAGTCCCCATTTTTCCCTGAAGTTTCCTGTGCCTGCTTATAAGTCAATATCCTTTCTCCACACTGGTCCCTGATGGCTTGCTTGCTATCACTATGGCCTTTTGCCTTTTCTATCAGTTTATATAAATTGAATTATGAAGATATACTTATCATTGACCTAGAACCTGGTGATCTTTCCCATCTGCCCCACCCCTCCGACCCCAAGATTCACAGATGTTGTTCTGTGTTCAGAAGGCTGGTTGCGAATTATTCCAGCCTGCAGCCATAACTCACTGGTTCATCTATTCACTGGTTGATGCAGATTTGGATTCCTTCTACTTTAGTCTATTATGAATGTCCTTGTGAGCAAGTTTGTGTAGGAACATTCTCTCTCTCTCTCTCTCTCTCTCTCTCTCTCTCTCTCTCTCTCTCAGAAAAAAATCCTTGGGCATGGAATTATAGGAACATATAGTAGGTTTACACTTAAATTTATAAGACACTTCCCCAAGCTTGCAGCTTGAAATACATATTTTTAGCACTATCAGGAGAAATATATGAACATTTTAGCTCTTCTGCCCTTGCCAACACTTGGTATTGTCAGATAGGTTTAAAGGACTCTGCAGTAGAGGGAGGTATCTCACTGTGGCTTTGATTTGCATCCCCCCTGTGACTAATTATATGTAGCAACTTTTTGTGTGCTTTTGCCATCTAGATATTTTCCTTGGGGAAATGTCTGTTAAAATATTTCCCACTTTTAATTGGTCTATTATTAATAAATTATGAGTTCATTATATATTTTGAATATAAACCATTTGTCAGAGAGTTGGAGCGTAGCCCAGTGATAGAGTGTGTACCTAGTACACGTTCAAGCCTTAGTACTAGAAAAAAAAATTATCAGATACATTTGGCAGGTGTTTTCTAGACTCATGCTTATATAGATATCTTGTTCTCTTTATTTTTGCCTACCTGTGACTTTACATTTACAGGGAAAGTTGGAGGCTGCCAAGCTGGCTCAGCCAGTAAAGGAGCTTGCTGCTAAGCCTGGGATCCACATGATGGCTCGAGAGGGCTGATTCCTGGGTGTTGTCCTCTGACTTTCACATGCAGGCACACACACTCTACACAGGCATGCACACACATACACTAAACACACATACAACACACACATACATCATGCACACACAGGGCTGAGTATTGGGCGGGGCACAAACACAAAAAGATAGATGTAAAAATGCAAGTATAGAAGATATGGGTTTTGCTTTTTTCTGTTACTCGAGAGCTTAAAACACTCACCTTTAATGAATGTACTTGGTGAGGATGTTTACATTTCTGGTTCTAGGACTGTCTTCTTTTACCCTGTCTGCTCTTCTTCTGTCCCTCCTTGGGTGGAAATTTGCTCTGTTTCGTAGTTCTTGAGTTGTCACAGGCTTTTGCCTATCCTCTGTTCTCTAGCCCACTTCCTGTGTTTCTGAGCTGCAGCCTCATCTCTGACAGTCTTCCCCCACCTCAGGTCACAGGAGGCGGAGGTGACACACTTCTGCCTTGTCTCCTTCTATCCTGTGCTGTTCTTATTTTAACTTTCTTCAGAGATCTCAGACTGTATGAATGTTATTTTTGTTTTGACTAGTCCAAAGAATAAATCAGAAACTTTAACACAAAAGAAGTCTTTTGTAATCATTAAAATGTTTTTGTTTCCAGAGCTGTTACTTTGTGTAATCCCCAAATTCCATCTGCTTGTCTCCTTCTGGCTGAAGAATTTTCTTCAGCTTTTTTTTTTTTTTTTTTTTTTTTTTTTTTTTTTTTTTTGGCCTGACATCTTTGTGTTCAATTTTAATCTGAATGTGTGGAATTGTAGTGTGCAAGATTTTGTATTTACATGTATGTATACATACATGTATATGGCTTTTTTCCTTTTAGCTTTTTGAGAACATAGTTTCATTACTTTCTAGCTTTGGGAGACTTATGACAAGAAGCTTGTCATCATCCTTGTCTCTGCTCTGTATCCTTGTTCTCTGGAGAATTCTTCCACAGGTCACTTTAAATCTGTTGTAGAACAGGATCTTCTGAAAACATTCAGCATCTTTGTCAAGTCAGTTGGGCTGCTTTCAAGACTTCATCACAAACCATCCTGTTGGCTGCTGATATTCCCTCATAGAATATCGCATTTGACTTGGGGAACATCACTGAACCCTTCCCAAGACTCCATCCTTTTATTCCAGGCATGTGTATGCATTCTCTCCTAACTTCAGGTGGCTTCAGAGTCTCAGAAGGTGCTAAGAGTACACAGACGTGTGTGTGTGTGTGTGTGTGTGTGTGTGTGTGTGTGCAAGCATGTGCAGGGGAGGCCATCACTCACACTGTGTGATGACTTCAGTATATTGTTTAGGGGTCAGCCATACTCCTATTCCTGCAGACAACCCCTCACCCACACCCTGTAAGTAAACCCAATAAATCCATTGATTTCCCCAAGTGAACTTTAGTGAAGTGTTATATTGGTTTGTCATCAGGAATTTATGAGGAGTGGGTAAACAGTGTTTAAACCTCCCCAGGGAAGGAATTCTCACAACAAAGTCTGTTTCTAGTGCCGACTCCTGGTATGTGTTGTATTTTCCTGCTATTTGGCGTATGTGACAGCTCTTGGTTGCTAAGTTCCTGCAGACTATCTGAACCTTGTCTGCCTTCAGAGGGTAAGGGCTGTTGGGTGGATGGTTGGGTTACCTGCAGGTCAGTTCCAGATGCTCTTTCGGGTGGCATGTTGACTGTTGTTGAGAATGACAGAAGGGCTTTTGAAGGTGGGACCCTTCTGGGCTCCTAGAGAAGGTCCAGCTTTCCTTTGTACCTGCATGAAATACAAAGAATTCCCTTTCCTCTGTGAACAGAAAGATGGTTCGGGGCACTGTTCTCCATGAGACATTTTCGTTTCCTATCCTATGGTTTCACCTGGAGTTAGTACAACTTCCTATTCAGCCAAACACTCCAGCCTTCCCTTTATGCATATATTGCATTATTTCTTGGGAAATATTTCTCCAGCTCCCTTCTCCACAGGGACAGGCAAAATCACATTGCAAACTGAGCAAGAAGGGACTTGCCCTTCCCCTCCAACCCCAGAAACCGGAAAACGACAGAACTGTGTATAACACCTCTCAGAACTCAGCTACAGTGCTCCCCTGGGGACTTTGCCCCTCTCTGTAGATCAGGATATGCCTTTATGAAGACAGTCAGGTGATAGACGACCCACTAGGATGTCATCCTTCAGTTGGGGTCACTCTGTGAGCCCTTGCTTTGTCTCACTTCCCAGTTGCTTTTCCAGGAGGGCATGTGTGACCCTGGCAACTCTTCATGCTCAAAGATGGAAGAGTGGTCTTTTCTTAAAGAGGTGCTTACACACAGGCTTCCCTTCCCTAAAAATCAGTGTGCCTGATTGTGACCCTAGTTGTGATCCGAGGCATAGACATGACAGGAGTTGGTCAACACCGAAAGTGAGTGTAAGACTGTCAGGAAGCAAGTGGAAATTGCTGGGTTTTGTGTTTGTATTTGAGATAGGATATTGCTATGTAGTCCAGACTAACCTTGAACTTACCACAAGCCTCTGGCCCTAGCCTCCAAGGAGCAGGACAGATAAAGGCATATATGACCATGCCTGAAGTTGCCTGGATTCTTAAAAACATTGTGGTGGTTTGAATGAAAATGGCCCCTATGGGTCCATAGAGAGTGGCATTATTAAGAGGTGTGGTCTTGTTGGGGTGGGTGTGGTCTTGTTGGGGTAGGTGTGGTCTTGTTGGGGTGGGTGTGGTCTTGTTGGGGTGGGTGTGGTCTTGCTGGGGTAGGTGTGGTCTTGCTGGGGTAGGTGTGGTCTTGCTGGGGTAGGTGTGGTCTTGTTGGGGTGGGTGTGGTCTTGTTGGGGTAGGTGTGGTCTTGCTGGGGTAGGTGTGGTCTTGTTAGGGTAGGTGTGGTCTTGTTGGAGGAATTGCATCACTGTAATTTTGAGGTTTCAGATGGTCAATCCAGGCCAAGTGTCATTCTCCCTGCTGCCTGTTGATCCAGATGTAGAACTTTGCCTTCTCCAGCATGACTTCTGCCGGCATGACAGCATGATTTCCACCATGATAATAATGAACAGAACCTCTGGACCGTGAGCCAGCTCCAATTAGAAGCTTTCCTTTATATAAGAGTTGCTGTGGTTCTGGCATCTGTTCTCAGGAACAAAACCCTGAGTAAGACAGACATCAAATATACACTAGCTCACCAACTCAGGAGCCGTCCCACCATGGAAAATCATGGCTGTGCGAGGAAAAAAATTTTTTAAAGTTTTCAGCCAGTTGAGCTGGGTTTTATTTGCAGTCAAACATACTCCACTTAGTATAAATTAGCGTATTAGCACAATAGTAATAGCCGTACTCAATAATCGTTAGCAAGCAATTCTGAATGTTATCACAGAACGAGGCATAGACAGTATTCTGAGTACCACACACCTTTTCTTACCCAGTGCACAGCAAACCTGGTGTGTTGGCCGCCATCTTAACCCCGGAGGTGTGCAGAGGTCTGATTCAAGGCACATTCTCAAGCTCACAGAGTTTAATCCGAGGCACGGCCAGGCTCCCGCCACAGATGGGCTGGTCACTTTTTCTGAATCTCAGAACCATAGTTCTTTTCACATCAAAGAGAAACTGATCAAGGAAAAGCAATATTACAAATGAGTCTTAGCCCACTCGTAACTCTCTGTGTCATCCCAGCTGCATAGAGAAAGGTCTAGCCTGGGTCACTCCTCTTAATCCCGCCTGCCCATTTCTGAAGAAAGGGATTTGCAAAGTTTCTGGCCTATTCAGAAAGAATATCTGAAGCAGGAAATAGAGCCAAGCAACTAGGAGCTAGGATTAGGTCCTGTAAACTTCATAAAGAAAGAGAAGAAAAGAAGCTAAATTTGTGTTGAAGGAATGATTTACTAGAATGTCATAATTGTGGAGGGTTGGGATATTACAAATATAAAGCCAAATTATTTTTAGTGTCCTTAGTGGCCATTTGTTGACTACCTCTGGATCAGACTTAACATCCTTGGTCTACTGGGTGAAACCTTTAGACTGTATTCTTAGCAACTCACTACCTTCTACCAACCCCAGACCTAAGAGTGTCATCAAATAGTACCTGAAACCCATGGAAAACCTTTGCCACAGCCCACTTCTCGAGGGGTCACTAATGCATTTGAAAAATACCTTGATTTATGACTTTTGTTCAGTAAGTATAAAACTCCATGAACATTTGTCTGCATTGGAATGTATCAGTCTGGCAATAGGAATCTGTGTCCCTGGACTCTGCTCTCTCACATTTTCCTTAAGAGCAAGCTATCTCCTATTTCCTTTGAGGTGAGAGCTGTGTTTTTCTGGGTTGACAGTCCCTACCCACTACCCACAACAAGTGATCTAGATGCATGGCGGATAAAATAAAGTAGCCAGGGAATAGGATGCTACTGGACTGAAGAAAGGCTCTAGATCAGGAGGCAAAGGCCTCTAGGGGATGCCCCAGGCCCCGTGTGCTAACTCTGCTCTGCACAAGCCCTGAGAGACGCTAGCTTGGAGGTGCTAGGAAGAGCCTATAGCTCCTAAATCTTCCTGGTCTCTGCTCGGAAAGCCGCCAAAGTCACAGTTTTAAGACTTTGGGAGATGTGTGAAAAATGCACTATGTTATAGCAGTGAGCAAACACTATAATTCTTCTTGCAAAGGCTCAGCCACTCAGTGCACGTTAGGGTTCTGAGAGGGAGAGAGGGAGAAAACCCTCCTGAACGTGGCTTACATATCACGGTGGCAGACAGCTGTCGTTTTCAAACCCACAGTTTATTGTTCACACATGAGGGAAGAGAAACGATGCACAGCAAGCGAATCTAACAACCTAACAATCCAGCTCTGAGTGATGCCGCCCCGCTGATATCCAGAGACAGAGCTCAGACAGGGAGAGAGGTGGCACAAGTGGTCCCAAGTCCAGCTGCCCAGTGCCACCATGTCCACAGCCAGTGATGGGAAGGACGGAGAATGGGTGTTGCCTGTGCAGTAGATTGTTGCTTGCAAAGCCTCCATTGTATTCAGCCCGACTAACCACAGTGCTGGACACCGAAGCCAGAGCCACACTGGCAGCTGGAGATCCTGGAAGGATCCCCTCCTGCTAGGGTAAGTGGCGTCTGTGAATCCAGGAATGTCGTCAACAGCTTATCTAGTCCTTGCAGATTTTTTTGGTTCTTGCTTCTGATTGGTGCAGGCTTTTCTGGATACACCTACCGCTCATTTCTGCGGTCAGCCCATTTGCATATCAGGAGTGCCTCCATCTTTGTTTTCTTTATTTTCTATCCTAAGCGTCCACTCAAAAAAACCCAGAACCAGGAAAAGAAAGGGTTCTGCTGAGACAGTGCAGAATGGTTGACACTGAGCTGCAGGGGACCTTCACTGTGCCTTCTCTGTCTCTCTGTCTCTCTGTCTCTCCATCTCTCCATCTCTCTCTCTCTCTCTCTCTCTCTCTCTCTCTCTCTCTCTCTCTCTCTCTGTGTGTGTGTGTGTGTGTGTGTGTGTGTAGATCAGAGGTTGGCATTGAGACTTTCCTCAATTGCTCGTTACCTTATTATGTGATTTTAAATTACACTTGTGGGTGCATGCATGCCATGGTAGAGGTCAGAGGACCGCTCTGGAAGTTGGTTTGCTCCTTTCAACATGTGGGATCCAGGTCTGGAACTCAAGGTCGTCAGGTTTGGATGGACAGCACACTTCAGGGATCCACCTGTGTCTGTTCCCACAGAGCTAGGGTTACAGAACTCTCTCTCACCTTGGCCAACTCCCCCACCCCCGTAAGTGTCAGGGGTCTGAACTTGAATTTTCCTGGCTTTCAGGAGGATGCACTGAGTCTTCTCCCTAACCCCTCATGGCTTTTGTAACGACTTTTCCCACAGAAACTGGGCAGAAGCAGCAGAGCAACTGGAAACACATCACCAACCAAGGGTCTTACCTTCTACCCTTCAATCTCAGAAAGCCAAAGATAGTGAAAATGTAAATAAAACCACCTTCAGATATAGGGGACGATAGGAATATAGTCCAGTTCGTAGAAGACCTAGGGAGAGGTAGAGAGAGGGGGAAGGGGAAGGGGAGGGGGAGAAGGAGGGAGGGAGAGAGAACTAAAAAGAACCCCCCCCCCCATGGCTGAGAACACAAAATGAAAACAGTTACTTTCTGAGGGGCAGAAGTTGGTATCGTGGACGCTTTTTTTTTTTTTTTTTCTTAAAGTCTGCTATTTCGATAAACAGCTTTTAAAAGAATGACATCCTGTGTATCAAGTTCTGGATTTAGTCAGGATATCCCTCAGTCTCCCCATTTGTTCCTGGAATCTCACTCCCTGCCCTACAGGCTGGTAGCACTTTGAACGCATCGTGAGAACAAAGAAGAGAGCCCTTGCCACATTTTAACGGTCTCCAGCTGTGGATCAGCCCTTCCGGCCAGCAGGAGCCTCAGCCACGCCCTCCCCAAGCTTCTGGGCAGCTGTGTGCCTGGATCTTGGCTGCCGGTTAGTTCTATGCCCCTGGAAACCGGTACCACTCAGTGCGGCCACTCACAGAAGCCATCCCAGGAGCCTCCACCCTCACGCCTATTCCCTTTCTCCTCCCCCTCCCCTTCACCACTGTCGCCTTTGCATCTCCAGGAAAGTAGAAAAGAGGGAGAGGACCCTCTGACCGAAGCAGCACTTTTGAAGGGCTCTCCCTGTGCTCCCAGCAAGGAGAATCTACTGAAACCCCCAACTCACAGACTCTGCAGATACTGATAGTTTTTTAAATTTAAAATTGAGAGCCGGGAATGGTGGCTCACATCTGTCATTCCAGCCCTGGAGTGGCTGAGCCAGAAGAATTGTGAGTTCCAGGCCAGCTTGGGCTACAGAGTGAAACCTGGTCTAAAACCACAAAACTGAGAGGCAGGTAGGACAGACCATGCTTATAATACTAACTCTCCCACCGTGAGGAGGATTGCTCACGGTGGACTATGTAGGGAGATCCCATCTCGAAACACCTCCAACAGTTCCTCAAAACTAGAGTCTAGACCCCTCTCCCAGGACTTGAGTGAAAGATATGGACTCAGCATCCCTCACAATAGGTCAAAGGTGCAAGTGACTGAAGCGTGCCTCACAGATGAACGGCAGATAAGGAGGGCCACATGCATACAGTGAAGGAATATCCGCCAGGAAAAGAATGAAAAAGTATCTTAAGACAAGGTCTGGTTATGTGGGCCCAGCCAACCAGAACCCACCATGTACCCCAAGTGTGAAGGATGACCTTGAAGACAAGCTAATTGAACTGTGTCAGTGGTTAAAGGGCAGGTAGTGTATGATCCAGGTTGTTTAATGTATTAGAAGAGCCAGATTCACAGAGACGGGAATGAAATGCTGATCACCAGGGGCAGGGGCAGTGGGGAACAGGGTGTTACTGTGTGGCGGGAATCATGCCAGTTGGAGACAATGAAAATAATTTCTGAAGACAAATACAGTGATGACTAAACGTACTTACTGCCCCTGACTTATCCATTTGAAGTACTGTAGATGGAAAATCTATGCTGTGTTTGTTCTACTACAGAGAAGGGGGGCGGGAAGAAGAGGAGGAGGAGAAGGAAAGAAGAAATAATAATAATAATAATAATAACAACAGTAATAATAATAATAGCCATAATTGGTTGGTTCATTTTGTCAGCAAGCTCCTGTGGAGACCTCAAATGCCAACACTGAACTAGACAGAGAATGGAAAGGGAAGCAAAAGACACTGTGGTTCCCAGGGAGCTGCCACTTGCCGTAGTGTGGATCTTCAATGTCCCCAAATACCTAAATGTGGACCCAAAGTCTTGACCTCTGGAGTAGCAGTTTTGGGAGGCAGGAGAACCTCCAAGAGGTAGCACTTCATGAGGGGTGTATAGGTCATTGGGATCGTGTCCTTGAAGAGAGTTTTGGAACTCCGGATCTTCCCCACTGTCTAGAGTTTATTTTGGTTTTGAGGTAGGGTCTTCCGTGGCTAAAGCTGTAGTCAAAGATGACTGAACTTAGATCCTCCTGCTTCTACCCCTGCAGTGATGGGTTTGTAGGAGTGTGCCACCACACTTGGTAATGGAGGAAGGGTTAACTGTGGCCCATACTTGGAAAGAACTATCCATCACGATAGGAAAGACATGGTGAGGTGGAGGCTCTCTGCTGTAGGAACGAGAGGCTGCTGGCTCACATCTGGGCAGTTCCGGAGCAGAGCAAGATCAAGAAACAGAGCTAGGCTATAAACTGCAAGGCCTGCTACCATCTGCCCTTCTGAGTGCCACATACCCAAGGCCCCTCGCTCTCCCAAAACAATGCCATCAACAGGGGACTGCGTGTTCAAACATGAGTTTGTGAGGGACATTCCACATGCAAATCACGACATCCAACTTCCCCCATCTTCTGCCTTGTCAATAAAAGCCATGAAGGCCCAAATGGAAACTGATTTTCAGACCTTTTTCTTTCCACACTGGGAATCAAACACATGAAGCAGCAGCCTGTACTTACACTACCACCACTGAGCTACATTTCCTGGCCCTGTTGTTTGTTGTTGTTTGGGTTTTTGTTTTTCTCAAGTGACAAGAGTCTCACTCTGTAGCTCAGGCTGGCCTCAAATTCTCAATCTTTACACTTCTGTCTTCTCAGTCCTGGGATCATGGGTATGTATCATCATGCCTGGCGTTCTCTCCCCCTCCCTCCCTCCTTCCCTCCCTCCCTCCCTCCTCTCTCTAGTCCTAGCATTGTAGACACTGTGCTCCTTCTTCCGATGATGACAAGGCACACACAAAGCTTGGAGACTCAGTCTATTCACATGGACACTTACTTGCAAAGCAGACTCTCAGCCTCACTCTAGCCCTATTTAATTGAGCACCCAACCAATCAGGATCCACACACCAACATGTGAAGGCCTGGGTTCCACTCATTAGATGGCTAGTGGGTGTGTGGGTGCCAGTGTTTGCTCTGTAGTGTTTGATGGAATCTGGCCACCCCAAGAGGAAGCCTGAAGCAGCACCTTCAAAACATCCTCTGTTCTTCACTCGGGTTCCTTTGTGCCTAGTTTTCCACCAGAAAGGTGGCTGAGCTAGGCTTGTGTAAGAAGTGAGGGGTGCTGACTGGCATAAGGCAAAGGTTCCAGCTCACCTGGGTGGGGCGATGGGGGCAGTGGCTGCTTCTTTCAGTGGATCTTATTACCACAGCGACACTATTGTGGAGAATCCCCGATGCAGGAGATTCCTGGATTCCAGCTGACGTCTTCTTTCTGGAGGAGGAAATTCAGCGGTTCCCATGATTCTAAACAGTAACAAACACTGGCTAAGCTTCCGGCTTCAGCCCTTTTGTCATCCAGTAGCAAGTGCTGGGCTGGGTGAGTCTGCGGGCAGATGCCCTGCTTCACCCCCTTGTCCCAGGCTAGATCAAACAAACAGGAAAGGTTTTGTGTGTTTGATTGTTTGGCTTAAAAGACATCCTTACCTATGCAGCTCTGGCTGGCTAGAACTTGCTATGTTCAACAGGCTGGCTTTACCCTTACAGAGATGCACCTGCCTCAGCCTCCTGAGTGCTGGGACCAAAGGTGTGTGGCACCATGTCCAGCCTCATCTTATTTGTTTATTTGCAATATTTGCTCAACATTTATCTTAGGACTCCAAGTGTAAATTACCTTTTCTATTAATAAAAGCTCTCTATCGGAGATTTTCCTATTGTTTTCTTCCCACTGGCCCAGAGTCTGGGTACTACTGACACAAGACACATGCCCTATTCCTCTCTCTGTGCTGACTTCATGGCAGTGCACGGGGAAACAGCTTGATGCAGCTGTACTGAAGCCATTCCTCACGCTAGGTACACTGGGAACCAGAATCAGGGTGGTGGTACAGCGCTCACTGAAATGGGATAACCCCATTCTTCTTCTGCACATTTGAGCCCTTCCATGTTCATACCATTAAGGTGTCTTGCTTGGGAACTTGTGAGAGCTGCATTGTGAGCAACATTTAAAAAGAGGATTGTGTCAAGGGTGCTATGCACTACTAGGAAGAACTATTTACACAACTGAGAGGAGACCTGAATCAAGTGGTTGTTATTCTGGTACCCCGGGTACTTCATGACCTCTTCTTCTGATTGAAATTCAGATGGAGGTGGCCACCAACAGGATTTTGACAAGAGGGCAGAGGAAAGATCTGGAAGGAGAGACTGTTGGATGAGTCACACACATAGACTTGTGGTTCTTCCCATTCCCTAGTAGCATTTCTATATGCCCTGGAACAGCAGGAAGGGCTTGAAGACACTTTGGTATCCTCCCTTCTGCTCCCATGGAGAAAACATGGTGCCTTTCCCAACTTCCTGGCTGTAGGCATCACCAATAGGTATCAGTGACTCGGGATCGGAGGAAAAATCAAAATGGCAGATGTCACGTGTTAGCTGATGGCTCTGGTTCATACAGTTGCATTGATCTCCCTGGGATCTTAAAAATAAGGAGGGACAGGGTAACTGGAAGCCCAACCACAGTAATGCCGGGATAAACTGAATAAACTACAGGACCCCTGCTCTTGCTTCATTGAGGGGCCACTGGTCAGTAATGATCTCTCAGACCCTGGTCTTTCTCACTTAGAAAACAGGATAATGCTGGCTCTGGGGAGACTGCTCAGAGGTTTAGAGTCTGCTTTGCTCTTGCAGAGGACCTGTTTTCCAGCATCCACTTGTAATCCATTCCAAAGGTTAGCTGCCTGCCTTCCGGGAGACTGCTGGGGTTTGTGTTTATAAAATGCGTGCAAGTGTGTTGTTAGCTACAAGAGAAAGTCAGACACTACCGTTTTAGCCAGCAGAAATGTCAGCTCTCAAGTTCTGATTCTTGAAGAAGGGAGTGTAGGCTCCTTGAAGATGAGAGGCAGCCAGGAATCTAACATTTGAGTTTTTACATTTGTGCCAGGAGAACCGAGCAACAATGGGAAACAGCCAAACCCAGGTCACCGGCAGGATGACCAGGGCGAAGGGAGACCCTGTGCGGTAAAAGAGCAGCTCTGGGTCTACTCATTGGCAAGAGACTGTGTTGGGTGAGAGTTGGTGGAGGTACATACAGTGAGGAAAGAAAGGCAGGAGGGTTTAAAACTGGTAGGTGGGGTTGTAAGTGGACACACCTGTCCCCATAGTGCCCATGGGCAGAGGCAGACAAAGCTTGACCTAAGTGTACCCTGACCAGCATGTACTGGCCTGTCTAGAAGAGGACTTTCCCAGTCTGGGAGGAAACCCGCTGTTCATGGTCACTGATTCCATGTCAGCCTCTTGGGATTTTGATAATTGAACAAGCAGTGGACTGAAAGGCACAGGTCCTGACCTGCAGTACTCTAGTGGGTTCTGGCCACACAAACCCTGGCAGAGCCTTCTGTGGCGTGTGAGCAACTATGTTTGCTTTGCCCTGGTGGATCTTTCACGATGGAGACTCTGGATATTCTCACAAATGAAGTGCCATGTTCTTTCCTTGGAAAAAAATATCACAGAATGCTGTCCTAAACACATTTCAGCAAAAAATGCTTCAGACAGTTCCTTGTTACACACGGAAAACCATAGCATCAGACCAGAAAGCACAGACTTGGCAAACATGGAAAACTCAGTGCAGACACCTGGGATCAGATCATTGGAGCAGAAATCCTTTTTCATCTGGGCCAGGGACAGCTTTGGGGTCCATCCCCCAGGGTTTTAATGGTTCAGTTTTCAATCAATATTCAGAGCCAGCCATCAAGGTTCATTTCAGCTTCAAACCTTTAGAACTCAGACATCAAATATTCATAGGGCAAATAAAGGTTCCAAATATGAACTTGGGTACCATTCAGGCAGCATGGCCTTCTTCCATCCCTGTTTTCCCTTACCAGATAAGACAGTGAGAAACAAAGAGAACAGTATTCTCCTTCCCTTCCCTTCTTCTGCTGAAGCACTCTAGGTGAAGGACTTCTCCAAGACAGCCTTAACAACATGCTACTTGCAATCTTAAAAGTGATGGTGATAAATTAGGCAGGATACAAGAATTAATAATTAATAATAATAACTTAGTAGCTTTCTTATAGTACCAGTCTACTCTCTGAGAAATTAATAAAAATATTCCATTCAGAATAACTCCCCCTAAATTAAATAAATAGTAATATATCTAATCAAAGAAAAACCTCTAAACAAAAAATCAAGATATTGAAAAAGAAAATCCCAGAAGATACAAGGTGATAGGAAAATATTCCATACTCCTGGATAGGTATAATTAATATTGTGAAAATGTCTATACTGCCAAAATTAAATTACAAAACTAATGCAATGCTTATCAAAATTCCCATGTCATATTTCTTGGGTTTAGAAAACACAATACAAGAATTCATATGTATCTACAAATGACAACAAATGGTGAAATCCCAAGGAGTAAAAACACTGCTGGAGGCATTATAGTACCTGAGCTCAAATTACATCATAGAGCTACAGTGACAAAGACAAAGGCAGGCTGGTCATGGCCAGGATTATAATGCCTGAGCTCAAATTACATCATAGAGCCATAGTGACAAGGACAGGCTGATCACAGACATATACAATGGCATAGATTAGAGAACCCATACATAAAATGGCACAGCTATGTTAATTTATGTTTTCACCGAGGAAGCAAAAACTACTTTGGGAAAAAAGACAGCCTACCCAACAAATGTTGCTAACAAAATTGGATTTCCACCTGCAGAAGAATGAAATTAGATTCCTTTATTTCATCATGTACAACTGAAATCCTGAAAGATGGAAAGCCCTTAGAAGAAAACACAGGAGATACCCTTCAAGATGTCAGGGCAAACCTGTGCTTGTTAAATACATAGACAACACAGTAGCTAACCCGGGATCAACAGAAACACAAACTTTCTGTTTAACAAAGGAAACAGTCAGCAGAGTTAACAGACCACCCACAGGATGGGAGAAAATCCATACCAGCTACACTTTAGACAAGGGGCAAATATCCAGAATTTACAAAGAACACCAGAAGTTAACTACCAAGTGAATAAAACTGCCAGTTGACAAAGGGGCAAATGAGCTGAATAGACTGCTTTCAAACAAAGAAATCCAAACGGCCAATAACTATAAAAGTGTTCAAAACCTCCAAGCCATTAGGAAAATGAAAATTAAAACAACTTAGATATAATGCCTCAGCCCAGTCAGAATGGCTGTCATCTACAATGCTGAGGGAGTGGGGAGGAGGAACCCTTATTCACTGTTGGTGAGATCGGTGACGCACAAATCAGTGTAGCCGTTGTGGAAATCAGTTTAGTGAGTTCTCAAAAAAATAAAATAGGTAAAAAATAAAAACAGAACTACCAGGCTAGAGAGATGGCTCAGTGGTTAAGAGCACTGATTGTTCTTCCAGAGGTCTTGAGTTCAATTCCCAACAACCATATGGTGGCTCACAACCATCTGTAATAGGATCCAATGCTCTCCTCTGGTGTGTCTGAAGACAGCTAGTGTGCTCATATACATAAAATAAATAATGTACAGCTGTTCATTTAGTCAAGTGTTTGTTGAGTGACTACTATTGACTGTACATTCCTAAGTACTAGGAAAGCTAAAGACAATCTAGAAACCCTGTCTTCCAGGTGTGCTCAGAAAATGGGGATGGTGATGCCTTGAGGCACAACTTTTTTACACTGAACTACTGCTTCTGTAGGAGAGATTGGGACATCACTGTGGTTTGGAAGTGGCTCCCTGAGACTCATGCACTTGAATATGTGGTCCTCCAGATGAATGCTGTTCGGGAGAGGCTAGAACTTCTGAGAAGTGGAGTCTGGCTGGGGGAAGTGATTTGCTGAGGTGCTGGCCTTGATAGTGTGGCCCCACTTCCAATTTGCTCCCAGAATTCAGAAGCAGGGTGGCCAGCTACTCCCCACTCCTGCTATCATGCCCGCCAGCTCCCCCACCCCATATGGCTTGTATCCTGTGAGCCAAAATAAGCCCTTCCTCCCTTAAGTTTCTTCTCAGATCACAGCATGAGAAAAGTAATTAACAGATACTTCATTTACTCCTGAGGTTTGGAGAGGCTTCCAAAGTGCTGTGTGGGCGGAAGGACCAGTGAGCATCAGTAGAAAGTAGATCATCAGAGTGGAAAGGGAACTTTACAAGAGGAGAGAACCTTAAAGCAAGTATTGAGGTAAAATAGAGTTTGGAGGGAAACGCAGAGGAAATTAGAATGGGTGTAGGGTGGGTGAGGTCCTCTGGTGGTTTGTATAAGGCAACCGGCACCTGTGATGCTTGAGACTAGAGACACTGACTAAACTGGACATGAGCTGTCTCCTAGGCCACTGGCTATACATGGGCTCATCATACTCTTTTCCATTTATACACTGTCAATTTAGACTTAACAATGAGCAAATATGAACCAGTCTCCTCCCAAATGTCAAATACTAATAACAGTTGCTAAATGCATGTCGCTACTATACACTAGCATTGTACTACAGGCTTGCATGGATTAGCTGTCCAGTCCTCAGGAGATAGAGATCAATATTATCCCCTGTTTATGGAGAGGAACCTGATGGTCTGCGAATACAGATGGTGGACCCACACAACTCCTCTGGTGCAAACAGCACTAGATGACATAGACGGTGAGTATCCGGGAGGCCTTTGTAGAAGCTATGACATCTTTATTACCAGAAGTCGCAGCCTAATTTCTGGCAAACATTATCAGTGGAAGACATAACAAAGATCCTCAAGCTGAAAGAGAGATGGCATGTGACCTCAATACTCAATGTTGAGTGTCAATGTCACAGTGTCAGAGATCTTGACAGATAGGACTATTGAGGCTGCCATCTTTGGAAAATGCAACTTGCTTGCAGGTCCCTTGAGGAGAATGGTTGTAAGGGGGGGGGGAATAAATCTGTTCTCTGCTTGAAACCATTATGCAATGTAAGATCTGCAGACCAAGGGACGCCTACACCCCTAGCAATTTTGATTTGCAACTGATTTGCAGACGCAGAGACTGTTTTCTGGATCTCCCACACCATACCAGCTAGAACCGTCCTTCCTTGGCATTGCCAAAGTCATAGCAGCAATGTTGGTGGTACATAATTCGTGTTAATTTAATGATCTTGGTTGTTTCTAGCCTATCAGAAGTGGCACAGCAGCCAATGGAAGAGGCAGGCGCTATTATGTTTAATGTATGCCATTTCTGATACCTGGGCTGCCTGAGCAGACACTAGCAAGCAGTGTTCATTGAGCATCAATGGTACTTACCCCTGGGCAGCTCATCCATGAAGGACTGTCCTATGACAGGAGTGGTTCTCTCAGAAGTAAAGTGAATTTATATATCTGTCCGTGTGGCCTCATCTGTTGGTGTTGCATTGGCAAGAGTTAGAACCAGAATGTTGGGGTTGGAGAGTAGCTTAGCTATCTAAGGACACTCGTAGAAGACCCATGTAGTAACTCACAATCATCCATAACTCTCGTTTCAGAGGATCTGATGCCCTCTTCTGACTCTGCAGGCACTAGGCACACATACGGAACACATGCATACACACAGGCAAACACTCATACACATAAAATAAGAATAAATAAATCTTAAAGAAAAAGAACAAGAAAATGGTCTGTTGCTGATGCAGAAGATAAGTACAGAACAGATCTCTTTTACTGCACTAGGTGGTCCAAATACTAGGTAGCCAGTAACCCAACCAGAGAGGTATTTGAATGGGTAAAACCCAGAGGACTTTGAACACCAGGCTAAGAGGTTTCATCTTCTTACTAGATGAGAAACTTGCAAATATTTTTAATCCTGAAATCCATTAGCATGAAGTTTTTTGGAGTACTCATTGTCAAAATGAAGTCTCATTTCTCCTGTGTGAATAAAACATCTCAGTGTAAAATGTATTCAAAAATAGAAATCAAGGTAGATGAGTTAAAGATAATCCTAATGTCTTCCACAGCCTATTGGATTCAGGAGCCTGCACAGGAGCTACTGGCTAAGACAATGGGGAGAGTCAAAGGGTCTTACCCTAACGTAGCCATGCTCTCTCTGAAGTGTGGAGTATCTAAGCCAGGGAGACTAAGCCTGGGCTAGCCCTGGCTTTCTCAGTGCTCATATTAGCAGGATATCTATTATTCAAACACAAGTTCATTGACTCCCTTCTAGTTTTTCACAGGCGTCTCCTTTCTCAGCTGTTGAGGGCTGAGTAACTGTTTGCATTGCTCTAGACACTGAACCACAGGTCTGTGGACCCGAAGCCCTTCAGACAAAAGAAAGTCATGTCTTGCTCTGTCAAAGCTTTCTCTTGCTCCAGCCTGGAAGGCTATCTGGCCTGCTTTTTCCCAACATAGCAGGAACTTGGTAAGGGCAGTAATGCACAAGCCAGAGCCTTGCTGTGACTTTAGGGCTAGGTTGGGACAGGACTGTGGCAACCCAGGTGCCTAAGACAGAGTTTAAATGTCTTTTGCACTCAAGGTCAAACAGATCAGTATCTGCAAAGGAGACGTCTAAAAATTGAACAGTATTGGACTGATATTATTGGACTGGAGAGGTAGCTCAGAGGTTAAGAGCACTTGCTGCTCTTGCATAGGATTCAATTCTTATCAGCCACATGGTGGCTAACAACTGTCTGTAACTCTAGTCCCAAGGGATTCTTGTCCCTCTTCTGGTCTCTACAGGCACTGTATAAACCTGGTACACAGACATACATGCAGTAAAATATTCACACAGCACAAAATAAAAGTGAAAACAAGCGAATTAAAAGTGCCATGCAAGCACTGGTCATACTGGTATGCGCCTCCCTTAGACTCAGTTTGATCCACTTTGCCTGCTCAGAACTGGGTTTGAGACTGGGGGAGATGGATTGTCTTCACTAAGGTCCCATCTGATCCCATCTGATCCTTTACTAAGGTTTCCCATAGGACTGATCTCAGCTTCGACTAGAGCCCCATTCATGGTCCTATAGTTTGAAAAGCCCTAATCCAAGGCTAGGAAAGTGCTGTAGAAAGAAAGGTCCCTACTGACCACCCTGAAGCACCACTGCCTCCGCGTTATCCACTCACTTCACATTTCTGGCATCGTTCCTTGCCCAAGCAGCCCTTGACAACTGGACAATGCCACTCCCTCTGGTTACAGAGAACATTTGGATCATATACCTGCATCCTGATGATTTAAGGAGACCTGGCCTTTTGAGCTCAGAGCATCTATTACCACGTTCAGTGTGGCCTCTGCAGGGTGAATGCTCCACCTGGGGCTGGTGTGTCTGCCATTTCTAGCATATTGGCAGTGCTGCTGTGGTGCTGTTAGTCCATTCATGCCTTTGTTCCTTCCAAATCCTTCAGCAATGAGCAGCACCTAGTGAAATCCTTCCAGCTCCTGTGCTTCTAACCTTCCGCTAACCTTGACTGTAGGTCAAAGGTTATCCAAGCCACAGGAACGCACAGGTTGAATGGCCCTCGCCTGTCTGTGAAGAATCCATAAAAGGAGTAAAAAGAGGAGCAAAGGATTTTCTTTTGTTGCTTTTTAAATGGTGACAAACTAGAAATCATCCAAGAGTCCAAAATAAGAGCCTTGGTTGAGTCAGTTTCAGTACCATGAACTTGAAGGAACAAATGCAGTACAGCAATTAAAAAATAACCTTGTGAAATTGTGCTTAAAGCACCCTGTTATAAAACCAGTGGAAAAGAGAGTAGAGAATTTTATTTCACTGCGGAAAACATGAGCACACAGGCAAACCAGGCAAGTGGGGTGGGTCAATGGGTGCTTTGGGATGGTTGGCTTAGCAGTGACTTCTTTTTCTCATTTAAACACTGATGGTTGATGATGTTATTTACATAATGATCATAAGATGAATTTTTCTTTTTGGTCTTATACACTTCCTCAGCACTTTGGGGGTTGGAGTGTGAAGATGATCTGAAGGCTAGAGATTTATTGGCAGTGGATAGACAGTTCTCTCTTGCTGTTTATCTCCCCGACCTGCTTTCTCAGACCGCATGTGTGCTCTGGGTTCAAACTGTCTGGGTTGAAACCTTAGCCCTCCTCTTACTTTGCCTGTCAAACACAGATAAGAATGATATCTGTTTCTCTCTTTGTAAGTCACCTTTAGACACACGCAGACTCATAATTTTATTGCTAATAAATGCTATGCTCTAAGCCACATCAGCCTGGGTTAAACCAGAGGTCACCGGACTCTCCCTGGCCTGACAGGGACTTGTTCTTTTGGGTCTTTCTTCTCCCCCCCCCCCCTGTAAGTCTTCACAGGTATTTGGCAAGCAAGCAAGGGGCTCTTGCTGCCTCAGCTGGCTGGCAAGAAAGGAGGCCCATTGGCCCCAGTGGGTAAGCTGGTTATCCCATCCAAGGATGTGGAAATGCCTGCTGCTGCAGCTGCGAGGCTGGCGGCTGAGGTGGATGCTACTGCAGATGCCACAGCTGGCTCTGCCCAGAGCTCAGAGTCACATGCCGGCTGCCCTGTGCCAACCACTCCATCCTGAGTGAGATCACATCTTTTGACTTTTCGTGTGCACACAGCTGGCTGGGCTCATCCCACCAGGACAGAGGACAAGACCTAGCTGCTCTTCTTACCCTGGCTCCTCTCAGCTCTGAAACGTGCTGGCTTGTGTGCTGTGTGTAACCAGCTCTCCCCTCTACCCCCAGGAGACCCCACAGACTTCCTGAACTGCCTTCTGCTTGTCCAGCGGACAAGTCCAGACCTGACTGAATTCTATGTGAGGGCAATTTTGCTCCTGAGGGGACTCATATAATGATGAAGTCAGACCTGCAGTCAACTTGTAGAAAATATTTGAATGTAGGCATCAGGACCAGAAGACCACAGAGACAAGGGCAGGGTTGTTCGGAGTAGAGGGAGAGGAGGGTGCTGAGTGAGGTGGGGGTGGGTGGAGGGCGTGCTGAGATGCCGCTGGCTAGATGCTGAGGAAGGTGATGGAGAAAAGGAGAGGGCGGCAAGGCAGTTCTTAGAGATCTAAAGAAAGGACCCCAGCAGATGCCACCCTGCAGCTCTTTTGCCTAAACCAGCTTCCATATCACACAGTATCTGTCCTGTGTGCTCTCTTATACTTAATATAAATACAAAGTGTTGTAGGTTGGAGTTGGGGGCTTTCCTAAATCTCGATGGACTCACCTCACGCTAGACACAGATGTATTTTCTCAAACAATGCTTCCTCTTCCTTCACCTAAGTGTCATAGGAAATAGGGACAGCGTTCGTTAATAGCAGAAGGAGGGTCTGAGGAAAACTAGACGCTGTATAAAGAGAAGAAGCTGCAAACTAAGAAGCCCTGGTGGAAATGAAGTGCTCAACCAGTCCTGCATCTATTAAAGTAATAACATCATCGAATGGAGGGTTTATCACTCCCTTGCAGCCCCTCAGCCCGGGAGCTGCGGTTCTTTTTAAAAATGAGAAAGGAGTTGCATGCCTCTCCCTCAGTGTGGAAGGGCAGGTCTCCCTGTGCCTCCCCCCAAATGCTTTTCTCCCCAGCCTTGGACTTCTCCCAGCCTCTAGGACCACTGCTAAAAATCATTTCACTCTTTAATTAGATTTCATGGAGTAAGGGATTGGGAGGGGTGCTGGGAAAGGCATGCATATGCCCTCTTTTCGTAGAGAAGGGTAATGCTGCTGATAGGGGAGGTGGGACAATGGTTGCTATGGAGACATATTCCCAGACATACAGACACACTCATTTTAATGCCTTTTTTTTTTTTTTTTCCAAGCAGGGGAAGGATCCAGTGCCCTATTTTTAGTGTCAGATTTCAGCAAAACAATTCACTTTCGTTTCATCTGGCGCTCTCTCTCTCTCTCTCTCTCTCTCTCTCTCTCTCTCTCTCTCTCTCTCTCTCCTCTCTCTCCTCTCTCAGCTGGCTTTTTAAGTAGGTCACCCCTTCTGACTGTATCGAGAGCTCAGATCTGTCTTGCTTGAGTAATGGAAGGTTCCACGGAAGATTTTACTGATAGAAGGGAGGATCTCAGACTTGCCTTGGTACAGTTTTCTTTCATCTCAGTTTGACAGGCATTAGGACAGGCAGGATGAATAGCTGTAGGTAAATTTACATTTTAAAGATGGGTACAAGATGTCGAGGTTCTGATAATAAAGAGGGGAGGTATAGAAATCACAAATGACAAATGTGTCTGCTCTTCCATTATCAGCTTATCACTGATGATTACAAAAGATACTCCTTGGTTGTTAATACTACACAGCCCATTGGGAAAGCAATAAGTCCTGGCTGGGAACTGTCCAATTTGAATTTTTTATCTTTGTCCCAGATCAACCGGGTATGACAGAATATGTGAATCAGAATTGGGGCTTTTATTTCTGGCCCATTCTGAGTAGCAATTCTTGACTGTTTCCGTCTGATTTTTCCCCCTTTGTGATCTTTGCCAAATCTCACAATCCCTCTGTGATGAGAATACCCCCATTGACTGGAATAAGCACTAGCTGTTCCCTTAGCAGAACTAGCCCCAAGGCGAGGCTGTGAATCGGGCAAGTGTCTGTTCTCAGAGCCCCAGACTCACATTCACCCTCATCTCCAATTCCCACAAGGGCCAGTTTCTCTCTTCAAGATGGCGACAGTCTAGCCTAATTAGGACTCTCTTCACTGGGAGCCCCATGTGTATTAACTGGAGCCTTTGGGTAGCTCTTTCCACACTGTCGGAGACTTCTGGTTTCTCTTTCATAACATAGAGTAAGGAACTCCCCATGGATATAGCAAAAAGGATATCCCATGGTCCTCAGCTTTAAAAAATAATAGCCTTGTAGCTAAGAAAGATCGGGATAAAACCACAAATAGTGTAAAAAAAATGTAATAGAAATAAAATCCAAAGGATTTTACTTTTCCATAACATTTAGGTTTTCTAAACATTGCTCTATTAATTAGAAAATAAAAGATAAAAACAAGAATGGACCCCAAAATGGATATTACAGTTGCTAATTTATAGACAAGAAAAAGAAAACAAGAGGAGAATCTTCCCAGTGCCTTAAACATTAGTGTGTGTGTGTGTGTGTGTGTGTGTGTGTGTGTGTGTATGTTGGGGGAAGGCAGCAATGAGAACCTATTATACGTCTGTAAAAATTTAAATCCCAGTTATACCATCTTAATCATATGCTCCTCAGATGGGTAAGAATTATTTATTAAACATTTATGAAATGTTAAGCATTATATACATATTTGAGATAGACTATATCAAATTTGCATAGAGAGTAGATCTCTTAAGCAATTTTTCATACTTAAGAATGGAAGTTCATATGGGTTAACTAATTTGCCCAAAGACATAGCTAGTAAATAATAGGGTGAATAATTGAATGCAGATCTGATCAAACTTTAGAGTAGCATGATGGTGCTAATGGTTCAGGGTAGGTGATAGAGAGAAGTATTAAGAGGGTATTTAAAAATACAGACACCTTATTGTCAATACACGAAGCTATTTACTGACTACCTAGTAAACTTTTTCTGCTATGTAGATCAAAGATCTAGATTTCTTAGCAGTCAAACATCTGACAGGAGGCCTTCATCTGATTCTTCGTCCATTCTGATGGGTGATTTGCTTGTAGTAGATTCAAATTTGCTGAATCCCTGGAGTACCTATCCTGGACAGCTACATAAAAAAGAAATACTTTTATTTTGTAGAAGAGTAAACTCTTACAGCTATTATGTGAGCAATTTACTCTAACTAAAACATAAATTAGTACTGGGAGTGGGGTTGGGAAGTATCATTACAAAATCCTAAAGGTAAATGGAGAAATATCATTATAAAATCCTAAAATCTGTGAGCAGCAGGAGAGCGAGAAATAAAAGCTAAACCTAGCAGTTTTTATATTAGGGAAGTGACATAGGTTATGCTCTCTGTCTGGTCTGTCACCTAAATTGACTAGCAATTCAGTGATCTGAAAACTTCAGAGTAAAAAAGACAAATGTGCTGACCCTGAAACAATACATTCTTAGGTAGTAGCTCCAAAGCTAAATTCTATCCAAGTGGCTTCAAAAGCTCTCTGTGAGGTGCTGGGTGACAGCTTCATAACAACTATCCAATTAAAACTGTTGCTTTCCTCCCAACCCTTATTGTTAAAGATAGTCTCAATTTACTGGCATCAGATTTGGGGGAAATCGATTAGAGAATACACAACTATAGGTAAAAGACTTGGGTCCTTAAGTTTAAAAATTATTTTTAGCAAAATCTTTAGCTGTTGTTAATTATGCAGGGAAAGAATGGGAAGCAAATGGGAGGAGTGTTGCATTTTGGGAGAACTGTATGAACCCAAATCTGTAAGTCCAATCTGCTGAAGCCCAAGCTGATTCAAAACCTCACACAGCCCCAGTGCCTGGACATCTCCAACAGCACTAAGTGGGCTTTGAAAGCTATGGTGTCCCAAGGGAGCAAACTTTTTACTTCCTGCTTCAGACATGGCAATAGAGAATACAAGACCCCAAACACCGCCCCTGGGATAGTCAGCTGCCTTCACTGTTAGAAGGGCCCCCTTTGTTCTTTATCAGTAGAATCTGATCATTATTTTAAGATTCCCTAGAAATCTGATCATTCTGAGATTTTTGCTCTGAAGAATGATTTAAACTATGGTTTTCCTGTCTTCATCACAGTTAAGGAGTAGGTGGGAGGGCAAATAAATAGTCTTTTGGTTCATGGTTTGGGCTGTGGTTTGTATGTTTTCTCTCCAAGGTCCATGTTTAGTATAACTCTCAATTCAACAGTATTAGAAGTGAAGCCTTTCAGCTGTATGTCACCTTAAGTCCTGGAGCCACATGTGTCTAAGGATATCTATAGATATGGCCTAACACAAAATTGTAATCTTACTAAAACACTATAAGAACTTTAGGCGGGGGGGTGATTTTTCCTTCAGTTGCATGTTGCAATGTCAAAAGGTTGAGCACAACCGTGAGAGTTTAACCCTTGTGAATAGGAACACTCTTACTATAGAAGGTAGATGGAGGTCTATTTGGCTACATTTCAAGATCTATTGCTGCACTGTAACTATCTTTGTCACAGAATGACAAGATAATAGTTTATAATCTCACAGTCCCTTGGGTTGAGTAGGATCAGGGGAACAGTTCTTCCTTAATCTCTAAGTAGTTGAAGGTCAAATGGCATCTAGGACTGGAATCATCTGAAAAGCAGGGTTGTCACTGGATGCCAGCTATTGACCAAAGGCTTTGATCTCATCAAACTCCAAACTTCCTGCCATTTTGATCTTGGACTTGTTAGTCTTCCGAACTAAATTTCTCGTAGTTATAAGAACTCATTAGTCTAAGACATTTTATTATAGCAGCTTGAAAAGACTAAGCCATAGGTGGCTTTAATCTCAGTACTCAAGAGGCAGAGTAAAGTGGATCTCTGAATTTGAGGCAAGCCTAGTGTACAAAGTGAGTTCTAGGACAGCCAGAGCTACACAGAGAAACTAAGTCTTGAAAAAAGAGGAGAAAGAAGGAGGAGGAGGAGGAGGAGGAGGAGGAGGAGGAGGAGGAGGAGGAGGAGGAGGAGGAGGAGGAGGAGAACAACAGCAGCAGCAACAACAACAACAGGAGTAGGAGGAGAAGAAGAAAGGAAGGAAAGAAAAACAAGATAAGACAAGACTAAAACAGTATAAAATTGTATCTGGACTCAAAGAGGGAAGCTGCACGTGACAGTAACCAGCAGCAGCTTACCTCTTGATAAGACTTGGTGTTTTCTTCTCTTGGCAGGGGGACATGTCCTATGCGGGAGAAGAGAGATACACAAACATTTTTGAGGTGACAAGGGGGTAAAAATGCAGCAGAGACTGTTTAATTTGCACACCCCATCCCCATTTTTCCTCAGGTTTGTAAGACAGGTTCTTATAAGGGGTAAGCTGTTCCTAATACTTGCTACATGGTTGAGACTGTCCTTGAGCACTTGATCTTTCTATCTCCATCTCCCAAATGAATATTTATTCCTCGGTTCTATAGTATGAGAATTCTTTACGCTTTGCCTGATACATGATACTGCAAAGATCCTATTTCAGTGGCTTCTTCCTGTCAATCAGGTAAGGTGATGTAATGGAGGCGTGGCCACTGGGATGCTTGTAGCAGTCATAATGTAAATAGCTCATAGCAACTACTTTGTAAAAGAAGGAAATAGTCTCTTCTCTTTACTTTGTCTTCTTTCTGCATGAAAGCTGGGGCTGCCACAGTCATGTTGGGGCATAAGAAGATTAGAAAATGTAGATGCTGTAGGTAAGGTTAAAAAAAGAAAGAAAGGAAAAGTCTGTGTCACTGACACTGGAAAGAACACCACAATCTCTAAGCTCCACAGTCTTGGATGGAAGAGAAGAGTCTGTAAATTGTTTAATCCACTGGTTGGTTTATTTTATTTTTTTGAGGGGTGGAATGGGTGATGAGCCTGCAGAGTTAGAGGCAGAAAGAATTCTACCATACACCCAAAAGTCTAATTTAAATACAGGGGAAGTTGTGCTTTTTTGAATGCTCTAGTTTCCCCAAAATGAGCCTATTTGGCCCCTGAGGACAGATTAAAGTTAGCACAATACCACCGGGTCCTGGTATATTGGCTAGAGGAGGACAGGAAGCTCATGCGCCATTGTTGGTAAGGACCTAGCCCATTCTGCATGAAGACCATGAGACTTGAGATCTTCAGACTCACATTCTCTGAGTTTTAGCCAGAAGCTTGTCTGCAAAGCCTCTCATTAGATAGCCGCTTGCCAGCGTGGCTTAGGAAGAAGAGTCCAGCTGGCAGAGACCCTCCAAGGCTCTGGAAAAATGACTGAATCCTTCCAAACAGTTTTAAAACTTAGTCCATTTTTAAACATTCCATCAAGTTTAAAGTTTTTTCTACCTGGTTGTGTGTCTTTTTTTTTACTGTCTAGCTCCTTTCATCTCCCACCAACTTGGAGTGTATGTGTAAGTGTGTGTGTGTGTGTGTGTGTGTGTGTGTGTGTGTGTGCAATTTTAACATTATTTCTCCAAATTATACTTTATTAACTTGGTGCAGTTGGTAGCTGGCCTCTGATTCTACATAACTGCTTAATCATGTCAGTATATTGATTCAGGCATTTTGTTATTCGTTACCTAAACATTACTAGTTCCTTTCCGTTTCCTCCCTTGCACAATGATAACACTTGTTTATAAAACTGCTTTGAATTTATCAAGGGAAAAGAGCAACATCAAGATGAAGTGCTCTGTTGTTCTTCCCCTGGAGTTATTCCTTGGCTCCATTTTCAACGTGGGGCATAAATTGTAAGTGATTCTGCCAAGAATACTCCAGTTCTGATCGGCCATATGAGATGAATTTCTCCAAGCCAGCTTGCTGTGCAACTTGATTGAGATGAGAAATAGATCCAGGCAAGAAGGGCATTGCATGCCCGGGCTACCATGCTACTGCAGACTCGGAAGCCCCTCTCTGGTCTTTCTCTTCCTCTCACTCCCGCCCTTAATTCTTTGTTTCCAATTTTTCAGACTCCTCCTTTCTTCACACATCCCTTCCTTCCTGCCTTCCCTCCTCCCACACATGCTGAGTGTTTTGTGCCCAACTCTCAGGCATAATTCCTCAGATGGATTTGGCCATGTTACATACAGATACTGTGGACAACGGTCCCACCAAGCATTTGGTCAACAGCCACATGTTTCAGGTAACTCTAGTTCCTGCTGCTATTTGACGCTAACTACATAGTGTCCCCGAGGTAGAACTTTCTAGTTGATCTTCTTCAACCCAAGGGCTCATGAGATTATGGTAATCTATGGTCCTAAGTGTAGCTGGTCTTTGCTATTTTGTGGGTTCTTCTTTTTCTCACCCTTTATCCCCCATGTTTCACTATCATTAGACAGGAGAGAAAAGGTAGAAGGGAGGGAGAGAAGGAGAGATCCCTGAATCTTATTTCTTTTGTTTCTTTTTTGACCACAGCTATTCACAAATAAAAACCAACTCTCCTGAAGGATCAGCAACCAACAGCCCCTGCTCTTGGGACCCTAGCATTTGTATACTCTCTGAGAAGTTCCCAGAAGTCCAAATGTCACACAGTCACAGAAACTATCAGCAGCTGGCAAAGCCATGCCTCAGCTAGAGCACGAGGCAAATCATAGTCAGCTGCTGCAGACAGTCTGAAGCAGCCCCATATCCCACACCTAGGATTAATGAAAGCATGTTCTTCCAATATTTCTGTGTTTTTTTAAAGAAACCAACATTTCAGAATTCTCACCACATTTAAGTCGGAATGTTATAGGATAGTTTATGATGTAGCAATGGACAGCTGAAGTGAACACTTACCATGGGCTAGTCAGTGTTCTAGAACCCAGAGAATGGGCAAATGTGCTCTAGTCCACAAGCTAGAGAGAAAGGCAAGCAACTAATATGCATAACTACACACACACACACACACACACACACACACACACACACACACACGATATAATAAAAGAAAATAGAGAACAAAGGTTGCACATAAAGTGAGAGTAGCTAAGGCTCCCTGAGGAGATAATTTTATTTTTATTTGTGTTTTGCTTGCATGCGTATTTGTGTACCACGTGTATGCTGAGTGCCCTCAGCAGTCAGAAGAGGGCACTGGATTCCTAGGAACTAGAATTACAGATAATTGCAAGCTGCCACGTGGGTGCTGGGAATCGAATAAGAGTCCTCTGCAAGAATATGAGTGCTCTAAACTGTGGAGCCATCTCTCTATTCCTGGAGAACACAATTTTTGAGTTGAAGAACAAAGAGGAGTTGGGAGCTAGTTATGTGGCTGTTTAGGGGAAGATTGTCTTAGGGAGAACACATAATACATACAGACGCTCAGGTGGCAGCTTCTCTTGTGTAGTCACTGCTGTGACCAAATGCCCGAGAAGCATCTGCTAAAGGAAGAAAGTGTTTGTTTTGGCTCACAGTTTGAGGGTGCTGGTCACTGTGCTGGAAAGGGAGAGGGAGAGGTTGTGGTGGGGGTGGAGCGGGAGGAGACGAAAGCTAGCCCTAGGCCGACTTCTTGTTCTTTAGTCCAGGCAGGACCCCAGACCATTGAAAGGTGTGGCTACTGTTCAAGGTGGGTCTCCCCTCCAGTCAGACTTTTCTGGAAATATTTGAATAAAGACACACCCAGAAGTGTGTTTCTAGGATGGTTCTAAATCCAGATAGTTTAACAATGAAGAAAGGCCATCACAACCCCACCCACTATCGACTTGACACCCAGACACAGCACTTTAAGTCTTACACTCCATCCCAAGCCCCAAAGGACTCAGTTTCAGCTCACAATGCAAAAAGCAGTTCCTTTCTAAACGTTCAGTCTTTAATGGTTTCAATCACTGTTCAAAAGTACAGCCTCTTCAGAGACTCAAAGCAACCACTTAACTATAAGCTCCTGCAGAAAAACTTAGCTTACATACTTCTGGTCTATACATGGCACAGGACAAAAATTTCCAGCAAGGTATGCACCAAACTCGGTAGCTCTATACCTGTACTTGTGATGAAATAAATTATCTGGACTCCTGTGGTTTGGACATACCTGATCCTCCAGTTCGTCCACCTAACACACAAGCAGACTCTCTCAGGCCATCTGCGCTTCTTGACTATTCCTGGATATACATCCCAGATTCCCAGGCATCTCCAACATCCCAGGACCTTCACTGAAACTTAGGTTTCACCCTCCCAGGTTCATAAGATGGTCTCTTGGACACTCCTTTCAGGAACTCTGGCTCTAGCTCGGGACCTTTCTGGAATCTTGGTGCAAGCTCCCAACCCCCACCTTAAACTATTGTGTCTCTTACGCCTGGAAACATCAGTAAGCAATAATGTGGGCGATGCTGCCAAGTTCTGCTGCCAGAGGAGATACAGCCTGGCTTTGCAGTGACCTCTGCATGCCTCTGAGGCTGACCCTGGGGAAACCCTTCCATGCAGGGGCTTTGAGCATAGACCCTCCCACTCCTACCCTTACTGTGGCATACTATTACTATAGTAATAATAATCACCCTCATCTGGAAAGAGGCAACCCAGTTGAGAAAATGCCCGCATCCGACGTGGAATTTTCTTACTATGGGAGGACCCAGGCCTCTGTGGATGGTGCCCCCCCACCCCTGGCTGCTGATCTTGGGGTGTACAACAAAGAGAATTGAACAAGCTACAAAGAGTGAGTCGGTGAGCAGCACTCCTCTGTGGCCTCTGACTCAGTTTGTGCCTCTAAATTCATTACTTGAGTTCCAACCTTGGCTTCCCTTGATGGCGGACTATAAGGTACGAGGTGAAACCAACTCCTTCCTCCCAAGCTGTTTTGGGTCATGGTGCTTATCCCAGCCAAGAGAAACCAAACTAGAAAAGGCCCCTGTGCTTGCATGATTGCATTAGTATTG
Source organism: Micromys minutus (assembly GCF_963924665.1). NCBI lineage: Eukaryota > Metazoa > Chordata > Mammalia > Rodentia > Muridae > Micromys > Micromys minutus. The sequence continues at coordinate 35,414,067 of NC_137973.1, forward strand.
TTGTGAGGAAACACAACTTATATGGGGGTTATATGGAACTGTGGGCTCATCATCAAAAGCAGGGCAGGAACTCAAGCAGAGCAGGAACCCCGAGGCAGGAGCTGATAGAGGAGTGTGCTTACTGGCTTGCTTGGCCTGCTTTCTTATAGAATCTAGGATCACCAGCCTAGGGATGGCACCACCCACAATGGTCTGGACCCTCCCCTATCAACCACTAATTAAGAAAATACCCTACAACCAAATCTCATGGAGGCATTCTCTACACTGAGCTTCCCTCCTTTCAGATTTCCTTTCCTCGTGTCAAACTGACAGTCTAGCCAGCACACACAGCAAGCACTTTACCACCTAAGTAATTGTTTTAGTCCCCTTCCTTAAGTCTTTTTCTATATATGTGTCTGAGTGGAAAGATACAGAAACTTGCTTGAGCAAGTTAGTCCCTTGCAATGATCCAGAGAAGAACAAGAGACTCATGTCTTGATCAGTGGAGACACAAAGTGTGGCCTTCCTTCTTCTCCTCTCCCTTCTTGGAAAAGCCCTCTACCCTGTGCCTAACGATACCCAGGGTGGAACTTTGAAGAGATTACCCATCCCATCCCCATCTTCACAATATTACTGTCCCTTTAATAATCCCAATTCCTTTAATCAGCTGGCAACCTGTAAATCCTAGCTTTTGAGTAGTAAGCCACCAGATTCCTCATTCCAGCCACAGCTTGGGGTTAGTTATTCAGTTGAAAGTTAACACAATTCAACAACTATTAAAGGATAGATTTAATAAGGAGCTTTCCAGATTTATGAAAATGTAACACTTCATACAAGTGTCAATGTGAGATGACCACCCTGTGTTAAAGGGAGTAAGATTGTGACATTTGGACACAGGTTTAATTTATAATGAATAACATCTCCCACTGTGGAAGCGGTTATGTATAATCATCATAGTCACAGAATAAAAGAAGGACTGGAGTCAACACATTCATCAGTTACACTGGTGGGAATCCAGGCTGGCCTACAGCTACAGCAAGATAAGTCAAGGTGTCCTATTGAAGTCAGATGTTACCTCACTCCGTTCTTACTTCTAGGCCTGGTGGAGTCTACATGTCTAGCAGGCTTAGTGATTCATTCTAGGAATTTTATCTTGTGCTCAGGATGATGTTAGGCCAGTAACAGAGACTGATAGCAATAGATAAGAGAACTCCAGGCAACTTTAGCTCTTGATCGACAACATTCCATCTCTCCACAGTCTTATTTAACAAAGCCATTGTGTTGTACAAGACTCTCCTCAGAGCAAACTGCTACCATCATCAGGAGTCTGCTGGGTCTTTCTTAAAAGGAGAAGTCAGAGAAGGTAACAGAATTATCACCGAAGGATCCAGCCACCCTTCCCAACCAGTTATATAAAATTCTCTCTTGGGGGAGGAGCTAGAGAATGTAGGTGGGAAAATGATGGAAGGGAGTCCCATCTATATGGTCTTAGGGAAGCTGTGGCTGAAGAGTGCAGACCTTATCTTACACTCACCTGTGCTCAATCCCACATCCCCTCACCCACTGCTCTGTAAGTAAGCCCAGTAAATTCATTGGTACCTCAGTTTGCCACTGGGACCTGAGAAGGTGGGGTAGATGTTGTTTCTATCTCTCTCCTGGAAGGAATGTCAGCAACACAAGATAAATCAGTCTGCAAGATCTTCAGTGGAGATAGGGCTTCTGCAGAGAATTCCAGTTCCCCTGAACCAACTAGCCTGCTCTCAAATGCCATGGCTTTCCAGCTTCCTAGCCATCTGCTTTGTTCGCACACAGCCACTCCTTGATCTTAGGCTGGCCCAGCAGGGTAGACTAACACCTAATACCAGACTCTGTCCTTCAGTTGAGACCTCAGACATAATAAGGATCTACTCACTAGATAGTCACTCTAGCCTCAGTGTGAGTCACGTGCTATGGACTCCTAGCTTTGAATACAGGGAGCAGGACCCTGAACTTTAATCCCTTCCCCCAGGATCACTAGGATCTGAAGGACATAGGTCTCCATTTCCAGGATGTGAGGTCTGTGTAGGAAAAAGACTTGAGCAGAAATAGATTGAAGGGAGAGAGGGAAGACGTACACGTATGTAACCACCAGTCCGTGAGTGCTCTGCTCCAAAATGACGCAGCCTTCCACAGACAACGGGTCCACAGGAAGCCACTTCCAGGGTTTTTACAACACAAAGAAGACACAGAATGTGGGTTTTGTCTGTGAGCTCTCTACCTTAGAGACACAGCTCTGCCTCCCATTTTAGACTTTAGACAGTGCCCTCCTCAAAACTGGCTGCAAAGTGAGAAAACAAGCAAGAAGGGAACCCATCTTTCAGTTCTTTCTCTTCAGAACTGCCAGGAAGCCCTTTCAAAATGCAAAGCAAAATGTAACCTAAATCTCCATCCTTCCTTCCTCACACCTTCTGGCTTGCTCCCAGGTCATTTGCTTTCCTTTCTGTTCCATCTGTTCTCTTCATACCTTTCCCTCTGCTCCTCTTTAAACAATATTTACTGGGTCCTTGCTTTTTACACACACATTTTGAACCCACTCCCTCTGGAACCTTTCTTTCCAGAGCCTTCCTATTTCTACTTTTGTGTCTTTTGTTGTTGTTCTGTACAACAACTCAGCAAGTTAACGTCCATGGTAGGTGCATAGGTGTGAGGTTTTTTTCTTTCTTTGTTGTACCAGCTCATGGGTAATTACCCAGTGGCCACACCTCTGAAGGAAAAGAACTCTTCCTGTTCTGGAAGCTATTAAGTAACAATGACTCTTCACATAGGTCTCTCATATGAACCTCTGTGTCTCTCCTGCACCCACGCTGGACCATTGATGGTTACAGTGAGTTCACATGTGCTACCTTATGTCATATCTAGATGTGAGTTCATGGATGCTACCTTGTGTCATGTTTAGATGTGAGCTTGTATGTTCTACCTTGTGTCCTTGTGTCATGTCTAGAAGATGACATGCCACAGTGCTCTTAACCATCTTCCAGCTCTTACAACCCCCTCTGCCCCCTTTCAGGATGTTTCCCAAGTCTTAGGGACGGAAGGATGGTGTACATGCTCCATTAGGACTGGGCACTAAGTAGTTGTTTATACTCATTTACTTGCGATATTTTTACCATTAAGAATCTTCTCTAATTAAGGCTGAGGATAACATTAATTAATATACTAGTATAAACATTAATATTGAAAAGTCAGCTAACAACATGCCCATTTGAAAAAGCAACAGCAGCAAGTCCCTCACTATGGCCTCCAACCTCCTAGCCATGGCTTCTGACCAGGTTACAGTAGTAGGCACGAATTCCCTCCTATGATACAGACCTCACATCTACCCAGAAAGTGGTTGGTTACCTTCAGAACAGCTGTACCACTGTGACACTGGTAGGTACATTTTGCCTAGCAGGTCAGTACTATATAGCATGCTTGGTCTATCCCTGGGGTAAGCCCACTGATGACTTTTCTTCTTCAGGGGCCTGCATGGCACCTTCTTTCTGATTCTATGAAAGCTAGTTAAAAATGAAGTTAAGTTGCCAGGTCAGCAATAGTAAGAGGGACTTACCGTCTAGTTTTGGTTGGCAAGCAAAAACAATAGCAGTAACCTATGTTGTTGTGGGAGCCTCTGGGATGTTTTTGACCAACCATTCATAGGGAGATAGCCACTTCTAGCGCTGAGCTTTTTGTCTAATGAACCATGTCTCATAGGAGTGGCATCATGCAGGCTACCATCACCATTCAAACTTTTAAAAAAAGTTATATATTAAAAATTAGCTTACAAAGTAGTGGGTTTCTATAAGACTTTCCATGTACCCTTAGTTCTGATCAATGTCGCACACCCTCTTTTCTTTCCCATCTCCTTGACTACACCCCCACTTAGACCTTTTTGCCCCCAGAATCCTTGTCTCTTTCTTTATGGGGGAAAAAAAACCTGAAGGAAGTAGTTAGCCAGTTCAGAGGATGCCACCCCAAGACGGGCTGGGGGTATCCCCAGTGGTGCTGGAGACTGGCTAAATACAAATAGATTCTCACTACTGGAGAAGGGGGGCACAAAAGTGGAAAGGGAAAAGTCAGTTGGAGGAAACCTGCTGTTGAATTAAAAAGTCAGAGCTACTAGTGTAAATAGTGAGATAGACAGACAGACAGACAGACAGAAATCTACTCCTCAGTTATACTCTGAGCCCAAATTAGAAAACCTTGCAATTGTATGCTGTGAAGAACTTTCCTCAGAGTGATGATTACAATATCAAAAGGCCCTGAAGGCACTTCTGGCAAATAGTCAGAAGGTGAAAATAATAGCAAAGGTCTATTGATAAAACATAGATCTTTATGTTCACAAGATACAATGCTACAAATGAACGAAAACATGCAAAGATTATTTCTCACACTACAAAGTTTACTAAGAAATATAGGTAAATAGAAAACTACTCCACAAGAGACCTCACTGCAGCACCTTAGGCAAGGATTATTATTAGAAGACTATGGGTAACGTGGTTGAGGCCAATGTGGGAAGGCATGGGACTACAATCTGCTTACTCTTTCTCCATACAAATGTACCTTTGTCATCTGTACAGCTGACATGGGTCCAGTCTTGCATATCTCCCAGGCTGACTCTGTCACCCATGAACCCTGTTATTTTGACCATGATTCTTACAGGTTTCTTGAACTGCTCCTTAGCTGTAAGCCTAACATTACACCATCTTCTGATAGAATACTGGTAAAATAACAGCTGTTATTCATGGAGCCCCTGCCTCTGCTTGGTTATTGTCTTAGTCAGGGTTTCTATTGCTGTGATGAAACACCATGACCAAGTTGGGGAGGAAAGGGTTTACTCAGCTTACACTTCCACATCACTGTTCCTCATTGAAGGAAGTCAGGACAGGAACTGAAACAGATCAGAAACGTGGAAGCAGGAGCTGATGCAGAGGCCATGGAGGGATGTCACTTACTGCCTTGCTTCCCCTGGCTTGCTCAGCCTGCTTTCTTATAGAACCCAGGACCACCAGCCCAGGGATGGGACCACCCACAATGGGCTGGGCCCTCCACTATTAATCACTGACAAATGCTTTACAGCTGGATCTCATGGAGGCATTTCCTTCAGAAGGATTCTTCCTCTCTGATGACTCTAGTGTCAGGTTGATACAAAAACATGTATAGTAATCTCTTGTGTATTCACTCATTGATTGACTCCCAGGAATAGTCCTTTCAGGAAGAACCATTCTTAGCCATACTCCAGCAGTGAGACCATTGGAGGTCCCAAGACAGTAACTAACACAAACATGATGACTTATAAATGCTCACAATATGACACAAGGACTTGTGTCTCCACAGAGATTACTGTGCCCAGAGTATACATTTGTACTTAATGGAACAGCTTGTGGAGGTGGAAGGGGGCCTCCCATAGACTCCCAAACACAGAGTCTAAGCAACAGAGTGCCGTTACCACAGGTCCACTTATCTGTGGAATTGGCCTGCCGGTGACATTTATTCCCCCTCCACTTCTCTGCCTCTGTCAACTGATGGAGTGAGTGACAGCAGTGACTCCTGGAAGGAGTCAGGGAAAGAAGCCAGCCAGGTGCAGGCAGTGAGGGGATATTAGTCTGTGGAGTTTAAAAATAATAACAAAACCAACTAGAAGCCATCTGGCTCATAGAATCCCACAGCCATCGCAATTCTGAACAGTTGACAACAAATGTAGCCAAAGGCTGGCCTTCACTCTTCTGAAAAATGCCATTCGTTGGAAGAGATCCATAGTATAAAGTTGTGACTTTTATGTAATTCCAGAATAATCAAGTATTTCAGCCATAATAGATGCTCAACAAACACTGAGCCAGAACCAAGTGAACATAGGTGTGTATAGTCCTTTTCACACTCTATGCCAGAGCTCCCCCAGAACCCTACCTTTTATTTATTTATTTATTTTTAAGTCAGGAGGCCTCTTGTAACACAGAGATCCTCTGCTAAAACAACAGGCAAAAGAATTGAGGTGACTGTCCAAGAAGTGTAGACTAAGTCAGAGAGCCCTGTCAGAATGACTCGGAGAACTGCCTCCTTCACGCTCTCCCTGTATTGGGAGGGGCCGCCAGGCCCACTGCCTAGAGATTTTATTCCTACATTTTATTCTCCTTTCTTGGAAAAGCTGCAAAAATCACCTCGTAATTCAGGATATTAGAGAATCCATTAGTTCTGGGGTTGGGATCCTAAGGGAAGCTAAATGCTCACAAATACTCCTACTGACTGACACTCTCAGACGCTCAAATTGCTCAAACCAGCTCCTAATTGGGAACAGCTGGCAGAAGAGCCCATGGCCAGACCCGGAATCTGGTTGCAAATCTGGTTCCTAGAAAGAAACCAGTCTCCATTAAGGGTTAAAATTTGGGAGGTCAAGAGAATGGTCCTGGGGAGCAGGGATGGAGGGCAGCTAAATGTACCTGAGAACAAAGGGTGTTCACATCCTGGCGGAGACTGGGTAGTGGGGAGGGGCCGAGCTCTAGCAGGATTTCCCTTTCCAGAGTTGGCATCACTAATCCTGGTGTGTTCGGCCCAATACCTTTCCCCTGGGTTATTCCCATTAGGAAGTGAAGATCTCCACACCTGTAGGTCCGGGGAGGATATCGAGTTTAACCTGGCCTGTGTCACCCAGTGTCCCTCCAGATCCACAGTGCCCTACCCTCTGCTAAGCCTCTCGGCCACTGGGCTGTCTGCCCTGACCATGTTGTGGTCTGAGCCCAAACCACAGCTCTGCTCTTGGAAAGCTTTGTGCAAGGCCCGCCCTCTAGGCCTTGGCACTGGGTCTGAAGCCCAGACTGGGACCTGGAAAAGGCGAGGAAAGGTCTCAGGTGTGTAGACCACCCCTCATCAGGGTCAACTGGCAGTGGTGGTCATTAGTGACTGGTGGGCTGGTTCTGGATGCTGGTGGCAGTCACACTGGGTAGTTTTCAATGGTGTGACCTTGGCTCTGCTCTTTGGTGCCAAATCCTTTGGTTCATGCCTGCTCCCTGAGCCAAATTTTCCAGGCTTCCCATCGATTCTGTGAACTACTTGAATGCTCTCCAATAATTTTTCTTTCTTTTTTTTTTCTACCTAAGAGTCGATTTGTAGTGTTACAAGTCAAGAACCCTGCCTGGTACAGCATCTGTCCCTGTTAGACTCAGGAAACTGGAGACGTGCGAGCTGGTGTGTGTGAGCTAGACATCAGAAAAGGAAGGAAAGGCAGTGTGGAAATTCAGGGAGAGGGAGGGAAGGGGGGAAGGATGGAAGGATTGGCGGGTGAGGGAGAGCAGCCAGGAAGGGGTCACATGTGCCTTGTTAATGTTTGTAATAAGAGCCTTGGAGGAAACTGCCCCAGTGGCCTCCCTGAGGTATTTCTGCATTGCTATTTCTGTCAGACAACGTGGTTTAAATTGTTTCTCAGCACCGTTTTAGGAACAACAGTTCCTTGATTCAGTCTTGCTTCTGAAGATAAACCCCGGGTGTTAGCTTTAACTTTATACATTGATCAAGCATGCAGCGTGCTGGGAAGCGTACAGATTATATGGGCATGCATATGCATGGCGTGTTATGATATGATAAATACATGCATGAGAAAATCAGGTCTGGGGCTAGTTATGTGGAAGGGAACCTTTATGTAGCATGCTTATTTAATATCTCAAAGGGGGAAACATGACTTATTACGCCACATTAGTGTATCATTTGTCTTATGGGTAGACAGAATGAAGAATCTTCGACAATTAATAGAAATTGCAGAAAAAAAATTATGATTAACTGCCATCTGCTGGCTTCTGAGCACTTGATTTTCATGCAGCTTCTAGCCTGCCCTCGGAATTATCAGTGTCTGTGTTTCCCTTCTGAACTGGTGCTGTTAAGCAGTGCTGCCCTTTGTGGGTGCGGGGGTGGCGTGGAGGGTGCACACGTAAGAGAATGAAGCTAACTCAAATACAAGAATCCGTCTTCTTCTAAATTCCAATCCGAGAGAGCAGGCTACAGCTTATTTTAGAATTCAGTCTTCGTAGCAGATTGAGCAAGCAGTGTATGCTTAGCAAGTGTCTAGTAGGGGGCAGACAGTGCTTTGAAAGTGACTCCTCTCATCTCTGAGGACGGAGAGGGTTTGCATCTCAAAAGCTCTGTGCTGCTTCTGGCAGGTGAGGTTTTCCACGTCTCATTCGGATGACTCTGTAGCCTGGGAACCTGTGGCAGCTCCAATCCTGGTGGGAAAGGAAGCAGATTCCACCCTTTGCCCCCGAAGCCCCTACTAGAAATGCTTAGCAGGAAATACATCTTCATTGTTAGTAAATGAGGGTGACATTTGTTTACATGCTGAGTCCAGGGATAGAGCACCCCCCACGGTTCCCCACGTAGACCTGAGAGTTGGTTATTTATCTGGATGACTCACACTCCAAGTTTGATTTGAACTAAACAGATTGATGTTCCAAAGTTCCCAAGTAATTACAAGTCATTCGTTGGTTGACCATTATAACTTTAAAAAATGTATTTATTTGTAAGATATGTGGGGGAATGGAGTATGTACACTCTATACCTATGTGTGGAGGCCAAAAGTAACAATGTTGGTTTGGAGCTGCTGCAGGCTTTCGATGCTACAGTGTCATCAGAATGACACGTGGAAATATCTCATCTGCCAGAAGCTGACAGAGTTTTTGAGATGCAAACACTATTTATTGGTTCTTTTGGTAGTGATTGGGGGTGGGGTGGGGTTAGGATTTCTCACTGAACCTGAGGCTCAGCAGTTCAGTGGTAGACTGGCTGGCCAATGGGCTTCAGGGATCCTTTTTTATCCTGCTCCTGAACCCCCTCCTCCAGGACTGGGGCTAGGGCCACCAGGCCACCATAAGGCTTTTACGTGGGTGTTAGGGACCCACACTTGGGTCCTCATGATCGCACATCAGTCAGCTTGCCACCGGAGCCATCACCCACCAGAGTGCTCACATTTTTAGTATTTTGGTATATTTACGTATTTGAGATCAGTCTTAGAATGTCAACCACGCTTAACGTCAAATATGCATACCTTATCATCTAATGTTACATTTGAGACATAAACACACGCATAATGTGTGCTATAAAATAAAATAATAGAATCAAAGGAGCTATGTCAGATCCTTTACATTCACTCAATTCAGATTAGAGCCAGGATGTCACCAGCGCTGGCTCACGATGGCAGGAATGCTGTGCGCATTCACATGGTTTCTCACAGTCAGTTTGGATAGGTGCTGTCCTTCCCACTATACAGATTGGTAAACTGAGGCACATTAAAACAAGCCCTTCTCAGTCTCACAAAGATATAGTGCCTTTCCCTTATCAGTTCTCAACAGTACCCTTTCTTGTCTCCATGGAAGTGAGGCTGGCACCCAGTCCCAAACCCATTACCATGGTGGGCCGTGTTACAAACTCTCCCTGTGGACATCTGAATGTGTCACCCCTGGGCAGAGGAGTCAAATATTCCTGGAGGCAGCTATGACATCCCTGGCCTAGCAGACTGCTGGTGCTCACAGCAGTGGCTTTCTTCTACAGTCACCTCCAGCTTTTGGTTTAAGTGGCCAAGGTAGGTGAGAAATGTCAGGGAGTGGCTACCTCTGGTAGTGGCTTTGTTGATACATTCTACCTTTTCTTTGTGCCATGGGTGGAAAAAAAAAAAAAAAAAAAAACCATTCTCCTGCCTCAGAATCCTCCAGCCCTCCCTGTCCATGAACTCTTTCTCTGTCTGTTTCCCTTCTTTCTGTCCTAGCCAACTTTCCGCAGTGATAAAAACTGACCGAACAACTCAGGGGAGGAAAGATTTCTTAGGCTTATGGTTACAGCTCATCACGAAGAGACACCAAGGCAGCGATTCAAGCGGGAACCTGGAGGTAGAAACTAAAGTAGAAGCCACAAATGAACGCAGCAGCTACTGCAAAACAGAATTCATCCTCTATTCAGGTTCTTCCCCAAGACATGTGGCCCCAGGCACTGGGGGTGTTGTCCACAGGAGGCCTTCATTGTCAGTCTCTGCAAGGCTGCCTTAGCTGTAGAGGGTGGGGTCTAACCATCTTGGCCTCACTCAGGGCAGCTTTGAAGGGATGTCCAAGCTCCAGGGACCTAGAGGTAAAGTCAAGGCTGTTGCTGGGTCTGCTCTGCGGCGAGAGCCTCCCTCTCCACAATCGTCCTCTTTTGCTCTTCCTTGGGGACGTTGATCCCAAGGGTCCCCCAGGGAACCTCTGTAACTAACCATGCCATGTGTTTGTTTCTGTGTTAAGTTTCTAGGTGGGAATCTTACAGAGTCTGCCCTTGAGGGAATCTCAATCCCTAAATACCTGTGGTGGACGCGTCCCCTGAGCAAAATTGACCCCTGTTTTGTCAGGTCCATGCTGTTTCAGGGTTCATTTGTCAGGGCGGCATGGCACTGTAAATTTAAACTTGACTCAAACACCCACATTCTTTCCAAGTATCAATCTAATGCCCAAAAAAATATTTGTCCTCTGGCCTTGGCTATGTTAGGGCACAAGGCAAAACAAAACAAAGCATCTCCAAGTACAGTGCTTGGATCTGCTGAATACTTAGAAGCCTGAGAAGCAAGCGCGCTCTCTCTGTCTCTCTCTGTCTCTGTCTCTGTCTCTGTCTCTCTCTCTCTCTCTCTCTCTCTCTCTCTCTCTCTCTCTGACCTTCTTCCACCCTCCTGTCATCTCTCATAGATCCCAAAATTCCCCTTATCCAGGGTGTGCCATCTAGACTCCAACCTCTCTCTCCCAAAGTCACCCAGCAAGGCCACTCCCTCCCTCCTCCTCTGAAGGCCTCACTCCAGTGGGTTCAGTCTGATCTCAGGGAGAAAGGCAGGCTCTACAGGGAGGCCTCACTGGCTGCCTCTGTCTTTTACATCAGGTCATACCTTTGTATGTTCATGGCTGTCTTCTCTTCTTCATTAAGCAGAAGCAGAAAGACTTTTCCTGGGGGTTTGGGTCTTCATTTGTGGAGATCCTTCCACGATGTAAAGCATTGATGACATGCGCTACTCATGGCTTCTACTTGTTAACCTGTGCTTTGTTGTAGAAGGATCCATCTTGCTCCTTATCATGTAGGAGATGAGGAAAGCCTTCCTTCCTTCCTCATCTACAGTGCAAACTCATATCTACTTACATCTTCATTGTGTTTTTTGACTGCTCCCATATGTGTCCCTTGAATTTTTGTTTGTTTGTTTCGGGGCAGAGTGTACCCCAAGCAACTAGCCTTTAAGCTTTACCTCTCATATACACTATCAATATAGATTGATCTTCATGGCTATATAGAGTTTAGGGATGGTGGAACTTGGAACTTGGCAGGGTGATGGGGCTAACTTCAGGTTAGGATAGAAATATAGGATGCCCCTCCTATGTGTTCTGACATGGTACCAGGGTACTGTTCCTTTTCTTCACAGTTCTTATTCAGACGGGGCGGGTGTGTGTGTGTGTGTGTGTGTGTGTGTGTGTGTGGGATGAATACTAACACAGAGAACATGTTAATTCCACATACATTTCCAAGTCACCTTGCGTGTGCCGCACACAGAGATGAGAATGGATCATAAAGGCTTTGCTGGCAGCTTTGCCCTGGAGATGGATGGACACAAACCAACAGTGCAGTGTCAGAAGAATGCAATAGGAGGTCAGAGAAGATGCCTGGGAACTGAAAAGGAAGGATCTGGGTGAGCCTTGGGTAGAAGTCTGGAGGATTTACTGAATGCAAGGCACTAAACTGGGCTGGGTGGCAAAGGCCTGTCATCTCAGATATTTGAAGACTGAGGCAGGAGGCTCAAAAGCTCCAGGTTACTGGGTGCGGTGGCATACGCCTAAAACCACAACATTTGGGAGGTGGACAAAGGAAGGTCAGGAGTTCAAGGTTAGCCTCTGCTATATAGCAAGGTAGAGGCAACTTCAGATGTATGAGATACCATTTGTAAAAACAAACAACAAAGAAAAACTAAGACCTGCGTGGGCAAGTTAGTGAGACTGTTTCAGAACATAAATAATAAAACAAGGGACAAAGCTCAATGACAGAGAATTTGCCGAGCAAACCTGGCCCTAATCCCGGGCACTACTGAAGCAAGTGAGCTCCTGACTAGGGAACAGTGTGTGCAAAGCCACAGAGGACTTTTGTTGATCAGGAACGTGCAGCGGCAAAACTGGGGATGGCCACCAGAGCCTTGGGAGCTTCCGCTTGCTGAGTTCCTCTTTAGACAACAGAAACTGACTTTCCAGAAGGCAAATCAGAGTCTAATACTGATTTAAGAGATTAGATATGGTTGGGCTGGTCCGGCACTCAGAGGTAAAACAGCCTGGCTTAGAATGTGTGTGGCCATCCTCCTGCCTCTGCCTCCTGACTGCTGAGGTATGCCTAGCTGATTATAGAATTAGCATAATGCATCTATTTTACACAGATGAACTTGCCTATTCCTTTAAGAGCTTAAAGGGGGCCGGGTAGGCATCCATGCAGGCAGGGATCCTCGGAGAGATGAGAAGGAAACCAGATTCAGAGTGACCGTGTGAACCTGGACGAACCTTGTGGAGTCCAGGGGTGGGTGGGTCACTGTCAGCATATTTGAAACAATTTACAGTTTGGGAAGAGGTTTCCAGGCAGTAATGATTCTGATTCCAGGTGCACAATAAAGCTGAAGGTGTGACCACATAGAAATTCCTTGCCGATGTACCTGTGACCATGAGGGTGGGTTCCATAGTTTAAAGGCCTAGAATCTAACAGAGGTAGGTCTGGAGGCTATAAAATACATATGGCATCTTCCTTAAGGATGGGTAATGGTCTAGGCAGAGTCTGGGATAATCATTCTGGGGGGTTTGGCTGGGGTCTGCCTCTGTAGCAAAAGGTGGCTGAAATATGTCTTCACAGATGTCAAAAAGGTCATCAGATTGCTAATAAAATTTACTCCCAGCCTTCTGGGGGTTGTGGGGGGACTGGCATTTTATCTCCTTCATTGATAAGAGGCCCATGTGTGTTTAACATTCCTGGTGTCCCAAGTGCTGTTCTGATGAAGTCTGAGACAGAACTTTGGGATTCTTATTCTTAAAGGAGAAGCACCTCTTGATGTATAGCCAGAATGGAGAAGGGTGTGAAGAGCCTGGTGCTGCAGAGACAGGGTAGGAAGCATGACAGGAGTGACAGAGGGAAGGAGAGGGCTGTTTCTATAGGACATCATGACTATTGGCAGAGCCTGGAGGACCTCCCTGCAAGGGCAGGTTCAGGCAGGTTTGGGGAGCATGCTACTGGGCTTTCATATGGATTCCAGGTAGAGATTTCTACTAAGAAGTTGGATACTCAGGTTGGAGAATAAGGAGAGGTCTTGAATGACAGCAGATCAGAGTCAGTCCCTCCAGGTAAAGGAGACACCAGGTGAGGTGAGTAACAGGAGAGGACACTGGAGAGTCACAGCTGGTATCAAATCCCTTCAATGGTGGTGACCAGCATGCAGGTTAGTCTGTAAGTTTCATGTTCTTATGTGGAAGTGCTAGTAAACTGACCTCATAGAATTTCATACAAGAGTAGGAATTCAGAAAGCCTGGTGGTAGTAGATAAAAGGTGCCTCTTATCCAGGAGCTGAGATCACTGCATAGCGGAGAAGAGGCAGGAAGTAGCTAGAACACCGAGGAACTTGAGACAGTGACTTCCTGAGGCCCATAAGCAAAAGACCAACACAAAGACCAAGAGGAGCATGTGAGAATCCAAAGACAGACATGGCCTGGAAGTAAAGGGAGGCGATCCCTTCAGGGAGGAAGGGGCTTTTCTGATGTTCTCGATACTGATATAAAGAATTGGCCAGAAGGAGGAGGAGGAAGAGAAGGAGGAAGGGGAAGAGAAGGAAGAGAGGAGAAAGGTGAATAAAAGGAGGGAAGAGGAGGAGGAGAGGAGGGGAGGAAGAACAGAGGAGGATGAAGAGGAAGATGAGCAGGAGGAATTGGAAGGAGAGGAAGAGGAAAAGAGGAGGGGAGGAGGAGGAAGGGAGAAGGGGAGAAAGAGGAGAGGAAGAGGAGTAGAGGAAACTTTCAAAGTAAAAAGCATGCATCAGCTGAGCACAGTGGTGGAGGCTTAAATTCCAGCTTGGGGAGGCTGAGCCAGGAAGAATTCAGGTTTGTGGTGGGTACTCAGAGCCCGTATCAGAAAAAAAAAAAAAAGGAAAAAAGGGAAAAAAGAAATGTGAATGCTCATGAGGGAGCAAAGCTCAGAGGTAAAGCGTGTCTCACACATATGAGCCTGGGTTCATTTTTCATACTGTGAGTATGCCAGCCCACACACTCCTATTCACACACACACACACACACACAAACACATACACACACACACACACACACACACACACACACACACACACGGTAAATGGCATACAAATAAATGGAAGTTGGTTTAACATTACTCATCATCATTAAAGGAATACATATTTTTACCATTATATTGAAAAAGATGGCAGACATAATTTGGTAACTGTCAGTGCTGGACAAGGCACTGAGACCTGGGGCCACTTCCATGTTCTATGAATTGGAACATTCATGCCACTTTTATTTTTCCTTGACATAACCGGTTACCACAATGTCTCCAAACTGTGAATGCCTGCATCCTTGAGCCAAATTTTACACTTCTAAGAATTTGCCCCACAGCAACCTCACAAGTGTACAGAGATGTCACTTCTGACATCCTAATTATGCGATGAGGGTTAACAAACAAACAAACAACCCCCCCCCAAAAAAAAACCAGAAGCAAGCTAAATGCTGGCCAGACAACAGCTGTGGGAACGAAATGTAGTTCCTTACAACTAGGGTGGCAGGGACTGGGAGGGGAGGGTAGCAATAGAAATACAAGGGACAAGTGTCTTGGAACACAGGTGCATGTGTCAGCACTGGGTAAGTAGAGGTGGGGGTGGGGTGGGGTGGGGGGAGAAGTCCCTGTTGGAAGCGTGGGCTGACAACCTGTGGAGACAGTGCAACACAGCTTTGTTTTGGTCGGAGAGGGAGAGAAGCTGATGCTGCAAAACCCGACCCTTCTCCTTGGCCCCATCAATCTTTAATAATGCTTTAAACATCAGGATATGTTTCATGTGATTGGATCTCTTGTAAATGCTGGTCAAAGGGCTGAGTTCTGTGTCAAGTGTGGCATGGAGCTAGAGAGTCAGCCAAACAGGCGAGATGGATGACAAACATCTGGGTCACAGATGCTTATGTATACAGAAACAGTTCCTTGATGTGTATGCGAAGCTGTTACCAGGGTAACCTCTACAGAGTGAGAGCTGGGTATATGGTCCAGAGGTGAGTTTGAGCTTTTTTTTTTTTTTTTAATTGAGCAACTTTATTTTAAAAAACAAAGATAAATGTACAGATTTTAAAAGCATTTTTGCATAACAGTATATGAACACATTTTTGTCAGTACTTGATTTTTTTTAAAGGTTTGATAGTACGCCTTAAAATCTTACTAGTTACAATGAACATAAAGTACATGTAAAACAAGATGTAACCTGGAAATAGTCAAAGTTTTCTTGGTGTGTAAAGATTAAGCATAATGATTTTTCTTTCTTCTTCTTCTTTTTTTTTTTTTTTTTTTTTTTGGCTTTTGTTTTTCTTGAACTTCATATAGTCGGTGAGTTGTTTCTGGGGTGTTCAGACCTTGCTGAGATTAGTATCCAATTATCAGTGACTGCATATTATGTCTGTTCTTTTGTGACTGGGTTACCTCACTCAGGATGATATTCTCTAGATGCATCCATTTTCTAAAGATTTTTATAAAGTCATTGTTTCTGATATCTGAGTAGTACTCCATTGTGTAAATGTACCACAATTTTTGTATCTATTCATCTACTGAAAGGATATCTGGGTTCTTTCTAACTTCTGGCTATTATAAATAGGGTTGCTATGAACATTGTGGTGCATGTGTCTTTGTTGTATGTTGGAACGTCTCTGGGGTATATGCCCAGAAGTAGAATAACTGGGTCCTCAGGTAGTACTGTGTCCAATTTTCTGAGGAACCGCCAGACTGATTTCCAGAGTGGTTGTACCAGTTTACAACCCCACCAACAGTGGAGAAGTGTTCCTCTCTCCGCATCCTCACCAGCATTTGCTGTCATCTGAATTTTTGATCTTAGCCATTCTGACTGGTGTGAGGTGGAATCTCAGGGTTGTTTTGATTTGCATTTCCCTGATGGCTAATGATGTCGAGCACTTCCTTAGATGCTTCTCCGCCATTCGATATTCCTCAATTGAGAAATTTTTGTTTAGCTCTGTACCCCATTTTTTAATAGGGTTGTTTGATTCTCTGGTGTCTAACATCTTGAGTTCTTTGTATACCTTGGATATTAGGCCTCTATCAGATGTGGGGTTGGTAAAGATCTTTTCCCAATCTGTTGGCTGCCGTTTTGTTTTCTTGACAATGTCCTTAGCCTTACAGAAACTTTGCAATCTCATTAAGTCCCATTTGTTGATATTTGACCTTAGAGCACAAGCCATTGGTGTTCTGTTCAGGAAATTTTCTCCTGTGCCTGTGTGTTTTCCCTTTCTCTTCTAATAGTTCCAGTATACCTGGTTTAATGTGGAGATCTTTGATCCACTTGCACTTGAGCTTTGTACAGGGAGATAAGAAAGGGTCTATTTTCATTTTCTGCATGCTGAGTGCCAGTTGGACCAACACCATTTTTTGAAGAGGCTGTCCTTTTTCCATTGAATGTTTACAGCTCCTTTGTCAAAAATCAAGTGACCATATATGTGAGGGCTCATTTCTGGATCTTCTATTCTATTCCATTGATCCACATGCCTATCTCTGTACCAGTACCATGTAGTTTTTAACACAATCGCTTTGTAATATAGCTTGAGGTCAGGGATGGTGATTCCTGCAGATGTTTTCTTGTTGTTGAGGATGGATTTTGCTATTCTAGGTCTTTTGTTATTCCAGATGAAATTGCACTTTTCAACTCTATGAAGAATTGGGTTGGAATTTGATGGTGATTGCATTGAATCTATAGATTGCTTTTGGTAAGATGGCCATTTTTACAATGTTGATCCTTCTAATCCATGAGCATGGAAGATCTTTCCATTTTCTGAGATCTTCCTCGATTTCCTTCTTTAGAGACTTGAAGTTCTTGTCATACAGGTCCTTCACTTGCTTATTTAGAGCCACACCAATGTACTTCATATTGTCTGTGACTATTGTGAAGGGTATCTTTTCCCTAATTTCTTTCTCCACATGTTTGTCCTTTGAGTAGATGAAGGCTACTGATTTGTTTGAGTTAATTTTATATCCAGCTACTTTGCTTAACTTGTTTATCAGCTATAGAAGTTCTCTGGTAGAATTTTTGGGGTCACTTACATACACTATCATGTCATCTACAAACAGTGATGTTTTTACTTCTTCCTTTCCAATTTGTATCCCTTTGATTTCCTTTTGCTGTCTAATTACTCCAGCCAGGACTTCCAGTACTATGTTGACAGGGGGAGAGTGGGCAGCCTTGTCTAGTCCCTGATTTTAGTGGGATTGCTTCAAGTTTCTCACCGTTAAGTTTGATGTTGGCTATTGGTTTGCTGTATATTGCTTTTATTATGTTTATGTATGGGCCTTGGATTCCTGTTCTTTCCAAGTCTTTTAACATGAAGGGGTGTTGAATTTTGTCAAATGCTTTCTCAGAATCTAGTGAGATGACCATGTGGTTTTTTTCTTTGTGTTTGTTTATATGGTGGATTGCATTGGTAGATTTCCATATATCAAACCATCCCTGCATCCCAGGGATGAAGCCTACTTGATCATGGTGAATGATCATTTTGATGTGTTCTTGGATTCAGTTTGCAAGGATTTTGATGAGTATCTTTGCATCAATGTTCATAAGTGAGATTGGTCTGAATTTCTCTTTCCTTGTAGGGTCTTTGTGTGGTTTAGAAATGAGGATTATTATGGCCTCGAAAAATGAGTTAGGTGGTGTTTCATCTGATTCTATTTTGTGGAATAGTTTGGAGAGTACTGCTATTAGGTCGTCAATAAATGTCTGATAGAATTCTGCACTGAACCCGTCTGGACCTGAGCTTTTTTTTGGTTGAGAGGCTTTTGATGACTGCTTCTATTTCTTTAGGTGTTATGAGATTATTTAGATGGTTTACCTGGTCCTGGTTAACTTTAGTATCTGGTATCTGTCTAGGAATTCATCCATTTCCTCCAGATTTTTCAACTTTGTGGAGTATATGCTTTTGTAGTAGGATCTGAAGATTTCTTAAATTTTCTCAGTTTCAGTTGTTGTGTCTCCACTTTCCTTTCTGATTTTGTTAATTTGTATACTCTCTCTTTGCCCTCTAGTTAGTCTGGCTAAGGGTTTATCGAATTTGTTAATTTTCCTAAGAACCAGTCTTGGTTTTGTTGATTCTTTGAATGGTTCTTTTTGTTTCTATTTGGTTAATTTCTGATCTGAGTTTATTTCATGCCATATACTCCTCTTGGGTATATCTGCTTCCTTTTGTTCTAGAGCTTTCAACTGTGCCGTCAAGTTGCTAGTGTATGCTTTTTCCAGTTTCTTTTTGGAAGCACTTAGGGCTATGAGTTTTCCTTTCAGTGCTGCTTTCATTGCACCCCATAGGTTTGGGTATGTTGAGTTTTCATTTTCATTAAATTCTAGAAAATCCTTTTTTTCTTTATTTCTTCTTTGACAATGCTATTGTTTAATAGAACACTGTTTAGTTTCCATGTGTATATGGGCTTTTTATTGTCTTCGTTGTTATTAAAGACCAGCCTTAGACCATGATGATCTGATAGGATGCATGGGAGTATTTCAATCTTCTTATATCTATTGAGGCTTGTTCTGTGACCGATTATATGGTCAATTTTGGAGAAGGTGCTGGAGGTACTGAGAAGAAGGTGTATTCTTTTGTTTTAGGATGAAATGTTCTGTAGATGTCTATTAATTCCAATTGGTTCATAACCTCTGCTACTTTCACTGAGTCCTTGTTCAGTTTCTGTTTCCATGATCTGTCCATTGGTGAGAGTGGGATGTTGAAGTCTCTCACTATTATTGTGTAGGGTGCAATGTATTTTTTGAGCTTTAGTAAGATTTCTTTTATGAATATGGATGCTCTTGTGTTTGGAGCATATATGTTAAGGATTGAGAGTTTCTCCTGACAAATTTTCCCTGTAATGAGTAAAAAGTGTTCTTCTCTATCTTTTTTGGTAACTTTTGGTTGAAAATCTTCTTTATCTGATATTAGAATGGCCACTCCAGCTTACTTCTTGAGGCCGTTTGCTTGGAAGGTTTTTTTTCCCCAACCTTTTTCTCTGAGATAGTGTCTGTCTTTGCCTATGAGATGAGTTTCCTGTGTGCAGCAAAACGCTGGATTTAGTTTATGTATCCAGTCTGATAGCCCATGTCTTTTTATTGGGGAATTGGGTCCATAGATGTTAACAGATATTAAGGAATAGTGGTTGCTGTTTCCTGCTATTTTTGCTTTTAGAGGTAGAATTGTACCTGTGTGTCTTTTTTCCTTTGGGTTTCTTGCTTAGGTATTTTCTTTTTTTTACTAGGATGTAGTTTTCCTCCTTGTATTGGGTTTTCCACCTACAATTCGTTGTAGTGCTGGGTTTGTGGTCAGGTATTGTGTAAATTTAGTTTTGTCCTGGAATATCTTGGTCTCTCCATCTATGGTGACTGAGAGTTTTGCTGAGTATTACAACTTGGATGACACTTGTGTTCTCTTAGGGTCTGCATGATGTCTGTCCAGCATCTTCTAGCTTTCATAGTCTCTTTTGAGAAGTCGGGTGTGATTCTGATTGGTCTGCCTTTATATGTTACATGACCTTTTCCCCTTACTGCTTTTAGTATTCTTTCTTTGCTTTTGGCAGTTGGCGTTTTGATTACTATGTGTCGAAGGAATTTCTTTTCTGGTCCACTCTATTTGGAGTTCTGTAGGCTTCTTTTATGTGCATGGTCAGCTCATTCTTAAGGGTAGGGAAGTTTTCTTCTACGATTTTGTTGAAGACATTTACTGTGCCTCTTAGTTGATATTCATCGCCCTCTTCTATTTCTATTATTTTTAAGTTTGCTCTTCTCGTTGTGTCCTGGATCTCCTGGATATTTTGGGTTAGGAGCTTTTTGGCTTTTGCATCTTCTCTGACTGTTTTGTCTATGTTTTCTATGTTGTCTTTGGCCCCCTGAGATTCTCTCTTCCATCTCTTGTAGTCTGTTAGAGATGCTTGCATCTGTGACTTTTGATTTCGTTTTTGGTTTTCTACCTCCAGGGTTGTCTCTTTTAGTGTTTTCTTTATTGTTTCCATTTCCATTTTAAATTCCTTCTTCAATTCCTTCATCTCTTCGGTTCTGTTTTCCTCTATTTCTTTTATTTCTTTGAGTGTTTTCTTGTTTTCTCTTTAAAAGCTTCTATTTCTTTATGCCTTTCCTCCCGTTCTTATTTAAGGATCTCTATCATCATCTTGAGATATGATTTGGGGTCTGAGTCTTATTTTGCTGGAGTGTTTGGCATTCCACTGTTTGCTGTGATGGGAAAGCTGGGTTCTGGTGTTGCCAGATTTTCTTGCTTTCCAATTGGGTAAGTTCTTTCACTTTCCTTTTGCCATCTTGTTGTCTGTGATTATACGTGGTCTTGTCAGTGATTGGTTCCATTGCTCCCATGTACCTTGCCCTTGTCCCTGAATCTCCGTTGTTCCCGGTGGCAGATGGCCTGAGCGTTTGGTCCGCACGCACAGGCCCCCCTGGTGGAAACTGTGTCAGTTTCTGCTTTCCTGAACCAATGGGGGGGGCGCTTTCTGTGCTTGGCCCAGACCTCTCTGCACCCCTGCTATTCATAGCACAGTCTCACCAGGCCTGCGTCCCCGGATCTTTGCTGTTCCCACTGGTAGATGGCCTAAGTGTTTTTGAGTTTGAGCTTTTCAGTTTCTACTTTATTGGCAATTTTACTTTTTATTCTGTATTTATTTATTTATTTATTATTTATTTATTCATTTATGTGTTGAGGTGTTGCTCAGGAAGTGCAATCCTCCTGCCTCTGCTTCCCTTATGCTAGGGTGACAGGCACACGCCCGTACACTCCTGCATATTCTTACTTCTAAAATTATTTTTAAAAACTTTGCCATTCAGATGGTACACTGGGAAACCGTGAGGACTCCTAGCCAAGTTGAAAATAGCATCTCAGCTTTGCCCTAGATTTGATATTTGCATCACTGTGGGAACCCACCATGATTCTGAAAAACAGGTACAAAGACGAACGAGACTGAGAGTGCAAAAGGTTTCGGGGATGAGTTGAGATTCTACTGAGGGATAATGCAGCATCAGCAGTTCCCTAAACTCCAGGATCCAGGAACTGTTTTCCGAATGAAATATTTCAACTCTACCCTATCCCAGTCCCACTCGAACATGCAAATACTTCAACTGAAAGCACATGGCTGATCTAAAAAACCTCAAGCAGAGAAATAATTCCAATTCAGTTACATAAGAAACATGCAAAAACCAGGAGAGCCCCTGCAGGAATGTCATGTAGGGAGAATAGTGAGAAGTTCCTGGGCAGAAAGTCAGAAGAATGCTCCGAAGTACGTCCCAAGAAATGAGAGAAGAAAACGAGCTTGTGATTGAGAGTCTAAGCAACCGAATAAAACAAGAAGGCGATGCAACATCTCTGAGAATTCGGCAAAGAGAACAAAATCCTGGAGATGGGAAACGTAAATAATAAGACCCGTGCGGCATCTGTGCAATAGAGAGGGCTGAGGAGATGAGAGAGTAGCCGAGGACGAGGTGGGAGACTGCAGCAATCAGACAGATGCAGACAAAATTACATGGAGGGCCCTGTGTGAATAGCGGAATACATACTTTCCTCTGAAGACACCAAGTATATGCGTTGCAGAAAGCCTTTTTAAGAGAGTCTTAAGGGGAAGATTCTCAGAATTAGGAAAGAAAAGATGCCAATGCAGGTCTAGGAGACTTTTATGATTTTAAATAGAAAAACTGGAAAAGAACTCCCCCCTTATATTATAATTTAAATAATAAATACACAAATCAAAGAAAGTATATTAAAAGTGGGCATACTGGCTGGTTTTGTGTCAACTTGACACAAGCTGGAGTTATCACAGAGAAAGGAGCCTCACTGAGGAAATGCCTCCATGAGATCCAGCTGTAAGGCATTTTCTCAATTAGTGATCAAGGGGGGAGGGCCCAGCCCATTGTGGGTGGAGCTATCCATGGGCTGGTAGATCTGGGTTTTATAAGAAAGCAAGCTGAGCAAGCCAGGGAAAGAAAGCCAGTAAGTAACATCCTCTATGGCTTCTGCATCAGCTCCTGCTTCCTGACCTGCTTGAGTTCCAGTCCTGACTTCCTTTGGTGATGAACAGTGATGTGGAAGTGTGAGCTGAATAAACCCTTTCCTCCCCAACTTGCTTCTTGGTCATGGTGTTTTGTGCAGAAATAAAAATCCTGACTAAGAAGGGGGAAAAAGAGAAATGCAGACTTGCCTATGAAGGCAGGCCTTCAGAGTGACAGCAGATTCAGCAAACAAGACTCTAAAAGCCAGAAGATCTTGAAATGATGTATTTCAATCTCTGAATGGCAACAGCTGTCAGTGTGAACTCCAATACCCAACAAGGCTACCTATCACAATTGAAAGGAAAACAAAAATTTCCCATGATTAAAAAGGGAGGAATTTATAATAATTAAGGCAACTCTGTAGACGATACTTGAAGGAGGCCTTCAGGCTGAAGAGAAAAACTAACCCATCCATGAGGCCACAAGGAGAAAAAAAAAAAACAAACAAACAAACAAAAGCAGGAGAAAACCAACAAATGGTACAGTACCCCAGATGCTGGACTGCAATGCTTACCTTTTTAAAATGATTGTGAATATCAATGGTCTCAATCACCTAGCCTAAGGCACTGACTGGTAGATTGGATAAAAAGAGCATCAAACCATCTATCTACTTTCTGTATCCAAGAGACCTGCCTCATGACAAAAGATGAATGCTACCCTAGGGGAAAGGATGGAAAAAGGTTCTCCAAGCAGATGGACCGAAAAAACAGGCAAATTCTAATATCTGTTCTAATATCTGACCAAATAAGCTGAAACACAGTTGGCAGTAAAAGATAAAGAAGAATAAGTACTTCATGATGATGATTCAGGAAGCAACCCAGCCAGAGCGTGTTACAATGTTAAAAATGTTGAACAGATTAAAATACATCCATATTTATAAGCAACACAGATTAACCCCACCACAAGAGTAGTTGGTGGCTTCGTTACTTCTCTATTGCTGTGAAGAGACACCATGACCAAGGCAACTTACAAAGGAAAGCATTTATTAGGGACTTGTTACAGTTTCAGAAGGCAAGTCCCTGATCATCATAGCAGGAAGCTGGGCAGCAAGCAAGCACACAGGGTGCTGGAGAAGTAGCTGAGAACGTTCATCTACAAATTGGAGGCAGGAGGCAGAGAGCTAACTGAAAATGATGGTTTATTTGGTTTATGTTGCTGTTGCTGTTGTTTGCTTGTTTGTCTTGTTTTATTTTGTTTTGGGACAGGATCTCTCTCTACATAGCCCTGGCTGTCCTGGAACTTTCGCTGTAGACCAGGCTGGCCTCAAACTCAAGAGAGATCTGCCTGAGATTTGTGCTGAGATTAAAGGCATGCACCACCATACCAGGAAGGTGTGGGCTTCTGAAACCTCAAAGCCCATCCTCACTGACACAATTTCACAAGGCCACACCTCTTAATCCTTAACCATCCAAATATGAGTCTGTGGGAACATTCTTATTCAAACCACCACAGCTAGTGACTAAAATACCTAACTCTCTCACCAACTGACACGTCATTCTGCAGAAAAATAAAATAGAGAAAGAAATATACAAGTTAAATGACATCATAGACAAATGAACTTAACAGACATCATAGAATATTCCATTCAAATCCTTCAGAACATATGTTCTTCTCTGCAACACAGTGCAGGTCCATTGAAACAATGCCTTGTATTCTAATTGACTACAATGGAATATGACTACAACTCAATACCAAGAGAACCCTCCAAATGTACACAACCTCTTAGAGATTAAATAATAACCTATTGGACAATGAATGGGTCCTCAGAGAAGAACAGAGAGACATTTTAAAAAATTCTAGAATCAAATGAAAACATAACATAAAAACCTCCATGAAGCAATTAAAGCAGTCCAAAGAGGGGAGTTTATGGCTCTAAATGCCTACATAGAAGTCAGAGAGATGCAGTTCCTTTCTAACTTAACAGTATATATACCCTAGAGCCCTGAAAAAAGAACAGGCTAAACCTCTAATGAGCATATGAGAAGACAGCAAATTCATATCAGAAATTAATGAATGGGAACAAGATAAATATAATAATACAAAAAAATGACAGAAATGGATCTTAAGAAGATAAATAGATTGACAGACCTTTAGCCAAACTGAACAAAAGAACAAGAGAGAATCTCAAGTTAATAAAATTGGAGATGAAAATGAAGGCACCAAAACAAAACAATACCAACGAAATCCAGAAAAATCATCGTGTCATACCTTAAAAACATATACTGCACTAGATTGGAAAAAAATCTAAAAGAAAAGAATTTCTAGATGCATATGGACTACCAAAATTAAACCTGAACAAGATACACTACTTAAACAGATCTGTGGCAAGCAGTAAGATTGAAGCAGTGATTAAAAATCCTCCGACTAAAAAAAGAACAGCTCCAGATGGACTCCCTGGTGGATCTCAGCAAACCTTTAAAGAAGAGCTGACACTAATGCTTCAAATCACTACAGAAAATCAAAAAGAAAGGACGTCAACAAACTCTCTCATGAAGCTAGTATTACTCTAACCTAAAGATACAACAAAGCTCTCATAGACCAATCCTTCTGATGAACACAGACACAAATAATTCTCAACAAGATATTTGCCAAACAAATTCAAAAGCGTATCTAAAAGATCATTCACCATGGTTAAACTGGATTTACTACATATATATATGTGTGTGTGAGTGTGTGTGTGTGTGTATATATATATATATGCATTTGTACATGTGACTCTCTATATAATAGACCTTAAAGACTCCAGAAGATAACTTTTATTTACCAAAATGGCAGGATAAAAAATTATGCAAATCATCCAATTTGCTAGTGACAGTACTGAGAAAGAGATTGGGAACAACACCATTTACAATAGCCAACAACAGCAGCAGCAACAACAATAACAACAACCACCACCGCCTTTGGAATAAAACAACTAAAGATAATAATCAAACCAATTAACTAAAGAGCTACAGTGAAAATTTGTAAACACTAACGAAAGAAACGGAGAAGACACCAGCAGATGCTCATGGATCAGAAGAATCTATTTGGAAATGATCTTCCTCCTAAAAGCAATGTATAGATTCAAAGCAATCCCAATCTAAATGTCAGTAATAGTCACAGAAACAGAAAAAGCAATCTCAAAATTCGTATGGAAGCATAAAAGACCATGGACAGCCAAAGCAATCCTGAACGAGAAGAATGCTGCTGGAGTTATCCCTCACACCTGATTTTAAGTTATCCTACAGAGCCTTAGGAATAAACCAGCATGGTTACAGAGGTGTAGTTTGGTCTACTTGTAGTACTCCTGACAGTGGGAGTAGGTGTTGTTTCTGACTCTGTTGCATGCTTTGGAACCCTTCCCTCCCACTGAGTTGCCTCATCTAGCCTTAATAGGAGAGGAGGTGTCTAGTCTTTGATGGGCCAAGGCTGGGCAATATCCATGGAAGGCTGGCCCTTTTCTGAAAAGAAATGGAGGAGTGGTAGATAGGGCTCAGAGAGGGAAAGGACTGGGAGGAGAGAGAAGGAAACAACTACCGCCACCACAACAACTACCACCAACGCCACCACTGCCGCCACCACCACAGCAGCAGCATGGTACTGGCATAAAAACAACCCATTGGAATAAAGAATTAGAAAACCACACAAGCCACAAAACTACAGTCACCTGATCTTTGACAAAATTAACAAAAATACTTGTTGCAGAAAAAAAAAAAACCCAACATCTTTAACAAGTAACAAATTTAACAATCCCCCCCCCTCTCTTTCTCTCATCTTTCTCCCCCTGTACAAACATCAACTCCAAGGGGATAAAGGACCTCAACATAAACCTTGAAACTCTCAGGTGCTGGAGGAAAGAATTGGGAGTGCCCCTCAAGATACAAGCACAGGTAAGGGCTTTCTGAATAGATTGTTGGTAATTTAGGAAAGACCTCATAAAGTTAGAAGCTTCTGGATGGAAGATGAAACTGTCACCAGAGTGAAGAGGAGGCCTACGGAATGGAGGGAAACCTGCATCTGTACAGAGGGTCAGTCCCTACAATTATCGAAGAACTTAAGAAACCAACAACAAGAAAACCAATGGCTCAGTCAACAGACTACTGAAATGAAAGGACTTCTCAAAGAAGAAATACTAAAGAGCATTCTGCAAAGTGCCCAACATCACTGGCTACTTTGGGACCGTCTCACTCCACTCAGAATGGCTCTCATTGAGAAGACAGGTGACTACATAGGTTAGTGAGGATGCAGAGAAGGAGAATTCTTACCCACTGTTGGTAGGGGTGTACACGGGTACAAGCATTATAGAAATCGATGCGGAGTTTTCTCAAAAAGCTAAAGATGAGATGATCATACAGCCTAACTACACACTCCTGGACATATAACCAAAAGACTCCAAATTGTAACCGTGGGTGTACTTGCACAGTATGGCTGCCTTATTCATCATAGCTGAGAAATGGAATCAGCCTAGATATATGTCAGCTTATGAATGGGTAATGAAATACTATCTATATACAATGCAATTTTATTTACCCATAAAGAAAAATGAATATCAAAATTTGTGAGAAAATGAATAGAACTTAAAAGTACCATGCTAAGTGAAGTAGCCCAGGCCAAGCAAGACAGTTTGTGTTCTCTCTCACACTTGGAGCCTAGCTTTGAGGCTTTAGATTTGTGTGTTTAATTTGGAGTGTCTGTAGAGGTCAGGAAGCAAGAAAGGGCCCATAAAGTGTAGGGGGCCTTTGAGAGACAAGATAACAGAATACCTGTGATATGAAAGCAGATGTGGGAAGGACTGCTGGAGGGTAAAGGTTAAGCAAGAACAGGCAGATTGGATGAGCTAACCAAAACTTAGGATGTATGAAAAAACCTTATGAAAACCCACTGCTTTGTAAGCAACTTTAAAAAACAACAAGCAAACAAACAATCCAGAAGTTTGAGTGGAGCTCAAATTGTACTGCATGGGCATACAGTGTTTCTCCAATTGTGGGCCATTAAGTGAAAGTCTTAGTTCCAGATGTTATTGGTTATTGATTAGAGAGACTCCTTTGTGCTCTACTACCACCAAAACCCCTGCAAGTTTTGCCACTGTTTCTTATTGTTCACTATAACTAAGCGGTAAGAACCTACTGCTAAAGACATGTGCTTTGGTTGTAGACCATAGAGAAGTCAAGTGGTAACTGTCCTGAAAACTCCTTGTTGATGGCTAGCTTCCACAGAGCTGGAATTTGTTTGTAGGCTATGGGAGGAGTATGGGGTCATCCATGGATTTACCTGGGAATCGTTCCTGCCTGCTGACCTGTCAGGCTATAAGTTGCCTTTATTTCCTCAGATGAAGGGATGAGAGGAGAGCTGAACCCAAGCTGTGTAAACATAGCTTAGGCTGAGCCCAGAGCACTTCTGTCTAAGCATCACTAGGCCTGAGCCTGGAAACTGTTAGCCTCTGTACGATCTAATTATCTTCTGCAAGCCTCAACCTTGAAAGAAAGTTTCAGCTTTCAGCCTCAGTCTGCTAATCTAAGCCTGGGATGTTTCAGCCTGTGAGACTGAATGTTGAATAAACTCACCCTTTCTAGCTCTTCCTGAACTCTGGCTGGCTGGTTCAACTCAGCTGTTTGACTTACTCTGTCAAAATTTTCTCTGATTTATCACTTTGTCTGCCTCTCAATTAAATGTTATTGTTTGGAATTAAAGATGTATGTCTCAACCAGAGGGATGAAAGGTGTGTGGCATTGCAGCTGGAGGATATCTTTGGGTGTAATTCCTTGCCAGAGCAGCCATGTTTTTGGATCAAAATTCTTTTATACTGGGTAACATGTATTTACTGGCTTGAAGGTAGTATGACTCTCATAGAAGTAACCAAGCATTTACTCATTCTGTAGGAGGGACTTCATTCTCAGCACTATAAATCTACTCAAAAGCC
This sequence comes from Micromys minutus, assembly GCF_963924665.1. Lineage (NCBI taxonomy): Eukaryota > Metazoa > Chordata > Mammalia > Rodentia > Muridae > Micromys > Micromys minutus. Next base: position 35,442,254 of record NC_137973.1, read on the forward strand.
TATAGCTGTGTAGATCATAGGCTCTAGGAGGAACCTCGTACTGTTCCTCTGCTAAGTGGACATGTTGTCAAACCACATTGTCAACACTTATGCTTAGATCCACAGATTAGTACTGTTCTCAGCCTTGATCAGAGAAACTTTCTTTTCTAGTGGATAGTGGTTAATGCAGATTCATAACTCATGAAAGTTGGAGAATACATGACTGTTGAGTGTTCATCCTTAAATAGGACACACACACACACACACACACACAACACACGGGGGGGGGGGGGCGCTCAGTGAACATCTCTAAAGTCAGGGTGGAAGAATCTAAGAGCCAGAGGATGGTAAGGAGTGCTAGGGAATGCTGTCTCTGGACATGCTATGGACATTGCACTCGTGAACTCATAGGTATGGTTACCTGCACTGGACCCATATAAGATCAAATCAGTCATGGACAGGGAAGGGGCCCATGAGGCCATACGCCTATCTGAAGAGCTATTGGCAATTGATGACTGCTAGTGTAGAAAGTTTGTTTGGGGGTGTGGCCACTTGTAGGTATTCACATTCTGGTAATAGATGCATAATATATGTATATGGGCTTTAAACCCACTGTGGTATTTAAGATATACTTGCTTTGTCTGTAGTTCAGATATACATACATGCTCTCCCTTGACTAAGTTTTTAGTAGGGAGTCCTTCAGTTTACTAAAATCTGTCACCATGCACAACAACCCACCCTGTTTGATGTAAGTACCATGTTCTCTAACTCCTAGACATAAGCACCACTCTCACCTACCCCATGTCTTATGTGATCTGACAAACCAAGCCACTAAAACAGAGGGTGAGTCATTTCCATGACCCCTTAGCAGACACACACACACACACACACACACACACACACACACACACATCTCAGGAAAGTTGAAACCAAGGTTTACAGTAATTCTGAATTTTTACTATTCCATTCTGCTCAGGAGGCACAGAGGCCTCCACACACTCCTATTAAAATCCAGGGCCAGATATTCCCAGCTTAAGAACAGAGCCACTGTCCCTCAAGCAGTCTCCCAGGCAGTCTGGAGACAGAGCTGGAAATAGCCAGGGCCTCCTGCCATCGAGAGGCCCCTACAGGGTCACAGTGATGCTTTAGCCTGCATCTTCCATGTCAGAAAGGAGCTTCCCACCTCTCACTTGTCTCCCTAGGCCTCCTAGAATGGGTTTGTAGATCTGGTTTGCTGGTTTCATTATTTTGCTGATGCTAACCATGTCCAGAGAAGCTCAGCAGAGTTACCAGATTTCTTAGCGTATTTATTTGCTTATTTTTATATGTGTGTTAAATGTATATGTTTGTGCTGTTACATGTGCATGTATATACACATACATGTAGAGGCTAAAGGTTAAGCTCACATATCATTTCTGGAAGCCATCCTTATTTTTGAGACAGAGTTCCTCACTGGGATCTATGACTCATGAACTAAGTTAGACTATTGTGCCAGCCCCCCGAAATCCTGTGTCCATCTTCCTGGTGGGAGCACACACCACACACCACTGTACTGTTTTTAAGGTAGGTGCTGAACATTAAACATGCAGACTTGAGCAGCAAGCACTTTACCAACTGAGATATCTTCCTGGCCTCTATTTCATTTTATATCATATAGCATTTTATTCTAACAAATATCAACTATCAGAAAAGTACTTTTTAAGATTTATTTATATATTTATGTATATAACTACAGTCTAGCTGTCTTCAGACACACCAGAAGAGGGCATCAGATCTCATTACAGATGGTTGTAAGCCACCATGTGGTTGCTGGGATTTGAACTCAGGACCTCTGGAAGAGCAGTCAGTGCTCTTAACCGCCGAGCCATCTCTGCAGCCCCCAGAAAAGTATTTTTAAAAATGTGTACTGAATTTCCATTGCTATATCTCACACACAGTCTCCACTCAACCTTCTGCTCTGTTTAATTACACATCGAGGTGCCAGAGTTTCAGTTTCTTCTTGATTTTTTTCTGTAGGTGCATGGATCCACACTTTGGTCCTACAGTATGCACATAAGTTTTCTTCCTTCTCCGGCCTATGGCAGTTACAGACTCAATGATATGCACAGTTTAATAAGCAAATTGGTGTCTGGTCCTCTATATACACCAAGTCAACAAAGTGCAGATCTAAAAGTATTTCAACAACAACAAAATTCACATTTGTACTGAGTATTTGCAGAGCCTTTTCTGTCATCATTCCCTTAGCAATATGGGCTAACAACCATTTCTATAATATTTGCATTGTACTAAGTAATTGTATTAGTCGGGGTTCTCTAGAGTCACAGAACTTATGGGTATAGTAGGGAATTTGTTGGTGACTTACAGTCTGTAGTCTAACTCCCCAACAATGGTCAGCAGCAGCTGTGAATGGAAGTCCAAGGATCTAGCAGATGCTCTGTCCTACAAGGCAAGCAGGCTAAGAGAGAGTGTCTTCCTTCTTCCAATGTCCTTATATAGGTCTCCAACAGATGTGTCCCAGATTAAAGGTGTGTACCACCACGTCTGAATCTGGAACTTGCTTTGTCCCAGATGACCTTGAACTAGAGATTTCCTTGCTTTGGTGTCCTGGGATTCACAGCCACTCTGCCTCAAGATCTCCATGCCAAGATCCAGGTCAGAAACTTGTATCTCCTAGCCTCAACATCGGGATCACAGGTGAGCCTTCCAATTCTGGATTGTGGTTCATTCCAGATATAGTCAAGCTGACAGCCAGGAATAGCGACTACAGTAAAATAAGTTAGAGATAACATAGGTAAACATGAAGATTGTACATGCTAAGTTTAAGCACTTTGCCATCTTTCTTTCTTTTGTGGTGCTGGGGATCAAACCTAGGGCCTCACACTGGCTGGCTGCATACCAGATCTGCTTATAAGGGACTTGAGCATTTACAGAGCTGGGTACCTATAAAAGTCCTATAATCAATCAATGTGCTATAGATTCCCAAAGACAATTCCATACAGACAAAACAGACAGACAGACACACACAAACACACACACACCACTAGAACTTAGTATGTACTTTGGGCTGGGTCCTGAGCAGAGTACAAAAGGCTTTTATAAATATGGTGGTATTAAGCTATTTTTGCTTGTTTGCTTGAATTTACTATACCTGGAATTTACTATATAACCCATGTAGGGCCTGAGTTCATGATCTTCCTGCAGCATCCTCAAAGTGTAAGATAATAGGAGTGGGCTGCCATGCCCAGTTTATCGATTTCTCAATCTGTGAAGTATTAGCATTGTCCCTAACTTGTAGCTAAGAAAACTAGGGCATAGGTAAAGCTACAGCTGCTTATGACAAGGACGATTACCATAAGTAAAATAATCACAAATGAGCTCCCTTAATATGCACATTTAAATCAAAACACATAGCTATATTTAGTGCTCCTGTTTGTATTTAAATATACATTGACAGGTCGCCACCCTTGAGTGTTCATTTCAGAGATGACGTCTGATGTGAGAGTCTGCGTGCAGCCGTACTGACATGCCTACTTAGCTATCTGTGCCCAGTCCCCAAAGAGTTTTCCTTTGGTGGTAGTAGTGGTTTAGTATCAGCCCTTTCAGCTGTACCATTCAGTCCTCCGCCCCAGAGAACCAGAAGTCTCTCCTTTGTTTTCCAGTGTCACTCAATGGAAATCCACCACTACTAGTGACTCGGTGTAATAATCTAATAGAGAATTCTAGACAACAGCAGAAAACAATGTGCGGTTTCAAACCCATTTCACCAGCCTAGACAGTCATCCAGCTTCCCATTAATAACAGCTGTCATAGGGCCCTTGCTCCCACAAGGTTCAGAACAGGGCTGAACTCCAGTGTCCCTGGCAGGCACTCAGATGCACCACAGGGCATCTTCAGCATCCTCAGCTAATAGGGGATAGGATTGTGGATGTAAAGAAGTCCACAGAAGGGGATACAGAAGTTCTAAGGGCACGCTTTGCCCTACAGCAGCCTCTAGAGGGATGACTCTCAACCTTCCTAAAGCTGCAACCCTTTCATATGGTTCCTCGTGGTGTGGGCACCCCCAGCCATAACATTATTTTCATTGCTACTTCATAACTACAGTTTGGCCACTGTTACAAATTGTAATGTAAATGTCTAATATTCAGGATATCTGATATGTGACCCCTGTGAAGGGGTCATTCGACCCCCAAAGGGATTGCAGCCCACAGGTTGAGAACCACTGCTCAAGAGAGCCGAAATACTGCCCTCCTTTCTCCTAGGAGCCCTCACTGGCAAACTAGGCTATCTAGGCTGTACTAAATTTAGAAGGCACTTCACAACTTACAGCGCCCTTTCTAGAAACGATCAGACCAGGTTTTCCTAATCACCCAGACAGCTAAGTTCCACCGGTGTCATTTTTCTAAGGCTCAGAAGTTAAGTGAAAAATCAGTCTTACCTGGATTCTCTTCCTCCTCACGAGCTAGAACGAAGGATTTAGAAATCAAAGACTTGGATTTGGGTCTCACTTTATATCCCACTAGCTCATGGCCTCTGAGGCATTGACTTAATCATTCTGAAATTATTTCCTATAAAATGGAGATCGTAAGATCCCCCGCGGGCCCGAGGTTAGGACTAAATTATGTATGGAAAGTGCTCTGTAAACTGCAGTGTACTATATAATTTGATTATTATCAGCATGCAGTTAATATGCTGCTGTGGCATACATGGTTTCATTAGGCCCTTTATTCTGGCATTTTCAATCGTACAGTGAAGTGCAAATGTGTATAATGAGGGTACACACGCCAAACCCTCATGCTCCATCGCTGTGCTTCTCCATGGTGATGGGCATGTGCCGATGGCCAACCTGACAGGATCGAGATCCTTATTTATAGAAGATACACTTCTGGGCATGCCTGTGTGGGAGTTTCTACAGTGGGTTTGTTGAGGTGGAAAGACCCACCCTAAGTGTGTGTGGCCAGGGTAAAGCCTTAGACTGCATAAAAAAGGAGAAAGTGAGATAAATACCATCACTAATCTTTCTCTCTACTATAGTTGTGGTGTGACTGGATGGCCTACACTCCTGCCTTCACATATGGATGTGGTGTGACCGGCTGGCTCACACTCCTGCCCTTACACTCCTGCCCTTACACCTTCTCAGCCACGGCAGATGATATTGCCTCAAACTGTGAGCTGAAATAAATCCTTTCTCTCTTAAGTTGCTTCTTTTCAGCCACATAGACCACGGTTGACCCAGGACTGGTCCTTTATTCTGATAAAGCTGACCCTGTGTCCTTTGGAAATTATTTGAAAATCCTTTGTAGGGAAGGAACACAGGAGTTTCCAACTATGAAAACCCTAGGTCTCTGTGAGAGGAATTTCATGGGTCAATGTGGTGGAATTTGGAAGACCAGAATGCAGAGAAAAATGTGGACAGTGGAGGCCTAGCTCCTTAAGTTTCAGAGGGGAATAAAGACTCTGTTGGGAACAGACTAGCATCCATCTATGTTATAGTCTAGCAAGAAATGGAGATTTGAGCTACCCATGTGCCCAAGAACTCAAAGGAGACTGAATTAAGAAGAAATGGACCAATCTGTTTGGAGGAGGAAATCTTAGGACAGCGTTTAGGCCTTGTCATGGTTATGGGCCACAGCTCTTATCTAGGTCTACAGTGAGAGGGGGAAACAAAAAAAAAAAAAAAAAAAAAAAAAAAAAAAAAGAGCAATTTGCAACCTTGAAACCTTGAAGGGTAAGTAGAGTTTTAAAGTTGCAGACAAGTCTGTTGCTGAGAAAGTAGCTATAGTCTTCAGAGATTAACAATAGGGCAATAGGAAAGATGCTCTGAGGGCAGGACCCCACTCATGAAAGGCTCTATCCTGTGAAACTCATTTTAAGTAGGAGAACTTACATGAAGGAAATACAGAAGTTGATGCCACTGTGATCCAGGGGACCAGGCTATACCTTGAGCTGGCAGCAGAAAGTTGGCAGCGTTGTCCACAAAGCATGAAAGGTATAAGAGAAAGGGTATCATAGAGACCTATTACACAGTTCCAGAAGATCACCGAGGAAAGGCAATGTGTGGCAAGGTCAGAGTCCGTGTGGGGAAGCCAAGAAGAGCTATTGCGTAAGGCTGAGGAGGTGAAGCTTTGGAATGGTGACCCCAGGGTGGTAGCTATGCCAGTACTCTGGGACAGCTGCTGAGGAAAACTGCGTTTACAGAGTGGGTCTAGCCCAAGAGAGAGGTGATCTGTGTTGCAGGCATCAGAGAAGGTGGGTGGAGTTTCCCAAGCCGTCCAGAGTCCCCGTGAGTCCCTTGTGCCAAACATGGAGCTGCAAGAGTTGGTATTTGTCCTGCTGGGACTGTTTTTCTTCTGATTTTTTTTTTCTTGATGTGCTCCCACCCATTTTGGAATGAAAGTGTTTACTCTGTGTCAAGTATGGGATTTGTTTCTTGATGTACCTGAATCTCAGAAGAGTCTGCACACTTACACTTTTGAACAGTGTTGGAACTGTTGGTGGTTGTGGTGACATTTGAAGTTATACTGAATGCATTTGCATTATGAGATGGTTTTGAGACTATTTGGGACAGGGGATGGTAGGTTACAGTTTAAAAGTGTTAATCTGGGTTTCAAGTAGTCAAGGGATACACTGGAGATGGTTGACTTAAATTGTCAAATTGGCAGGTTCTAGAATTACCTAGAAGACAAAATTGTGGGCATGCGGCAAGAGTTCTTACCAGAAACCAAACAACTGGGACCATCTAATCCGAACATTTGGCCTCCAAAGCGATGGCTGCTGTTATGCCATAGCAAGTGTGGTGGTTCGAGCGAGAAAGGCCCCCAGGGACGCATGTATCTGAATCTTTGGTAGAACAGCTTGTGAAGGGTTAGAGGTTATGGCCTTATTAGAGAAGGGGTGTCACTGGGGGCAGGCTTTGGGGTTTCAAAAGTCCATGCCATCCCAGTTAACTCTAGTGTGCTTGTTTTCTCTCTCCCTCCCTTCCTCTCCATTTCTCTTCCCCTCCTTCCTCCCCACCCCCCAACCTCATACGTGTTGTTTCATCTCATAAACTTTCAGCTACTGTTCCGGCATCCTGCCTGCCTATTGCCGTGCTCCCTGCCAGAGTTGTGATGGATGCTCTGATGAATGGGAGATCTTGCTCTTGAGCTGCCCTAGCTATGCAATAAGCAGAGGAAACATTCTTTGTCACGATGAGTTAACTGTCAGAGTTTTATAATTGCTGTGTCATAAGCCATACACACATTAAGGAGCGTGTGCTATAAGGTGACAGAGATTGTAAAGCACTGATTAAATGACAGGCAGATTTGGTTTTATTCATAAATAGCTCAAACAGTATTTTTCACCCCCACCCCCCGGAGTGTTCTACAGTGTGACCTTGACTCTCTTTTGCCGGCAGGTTTGGCCTGATTTCTTCTCCTGCAATGTTGTCGGCTGGCTCAAGTGCATCTCTGACAATACTGCAGAAGTGAGCTGCATGGTTCTGAGGCAGCTCAGAGAGGGTCTTTCAGGATGTCTGCCCCAAGGAAAGCTGGATCTCCAAGTACAAAGTTCAAACATTTTAAACTGTCTATATTAAAATGGCCATGTGTGAGCTCTTAGCAAGCAGCGCATTCAGCCAATATTAGCTGTCAAATGGGTGAATTGGGCATTCTGGGATAGTCAATATAGTTGAATCTTCGGTTCAAGGGAGCTCCAGCTAACATCTGACCGTAAATCACAAGAGTCTCCACATGAAGACAGCCCAGCTATAGCCTTACCAAAATTCTGACCCACAAAATAAGGATTAAACTGCTAATATGGTTGCATTAAGAGGTTAGCTTTGAGGTGAGTTTGTATCAGAAAAAGTAACTGCTTTAAAGACCAGGAAAGGTTTTTCTGCAGAGGTGATAAAGCAAGATTGGATGGATTCTGCAGAGATTTAATTTTTTTCTAAGCTTTGTTCTGGGGATTTCTCAAATCCATGGTTATTCTAGATAAGCTCCATGTTCCCTGAGCCACCTGTCTCGTCGGGTATGGCCTAGTACTGTCTAAATGGTCACTTGCCAGAGTTCGTAGCTCTGTCACTCATCTGGGTGCTAGCAGGAGCTGGTGTCTTTCCTTCTGACTCATGTTGTTTTATCATCAGGAGATTGTACTGCTCTTGAAGAGGAAATAGGAGAAACCTGGATTCCAGAGTCCAAAGACCTGAGTTCAAGTCTAGGTCCACTCACATCCTAACTCTGTGATATCAATGAATTCAGCAGCATAAGCCTTTGCTCTATCTGAGAATGGGAAAAAAATAAATCCTGCCCCATGTAAGTGGTGGGAGGTCTCCAAGTCAGTATTAATGAACTTGACACAGCTCAGAGTTATCTCGTTAAGTCTCGAATTGGATTGCCTTACCAGGTTAGCCCAGGGACATGTCTGTAGGAGCAGTTTCTTGACTGCCAATGGATGCAGGAGGGTCCAGTCCACTGTGGGTAGTGCCATCCTTAGGCTGAGTGTCCTGGCTTGTATATGAAAGCTAGCTGAGCAAAGGTTTGTAAGTAAGCCAGTAAGTGATCCTCTGTGGTTTCTGATTCAAGTTCCTGCCCTGCTGAAGTTCCTGATCTTCCTCACCCATAGCCTATTACCCCAAAACACAAAATAAACCGTTTCCTCACTGAGTTGCTTTTGGTCATGGCGTTTATCACAGCAACTGACACTTAACTAGAACAGACTGAGTACAATACAATTATAAAACCTTGGGAACATCAACCAGCTGAGCCTCTATTATTTCCTTTATGCCTTTTTTAAAAACTCTGGTTTTTAAAACTCAAAAATATAGAGAATATTAGAAAAGATCGTTCATATTATTATGATTGGGAATTATATTATCAACTTTGTTTTATTGTTTTGAGACAGAGTCTTACGCAGCCCTTATTGTCCTTGAACTTCCTATGTTGCTGAGGACAGCCTTGAACTTCTGACCCTCCTGGCTTCATCTCTTGAACTCTGGGATTCAATGTGTATGCCACCATTCTCTGTGTGCTGGTATTAGAACCTAAGGCTTTGTTCATGCAAGGTAAGCACCCTACCAACTGAAACACACTCCCAGGCCCCACATTAATATCTTGACTTATTTATTTCCAGTTCTCAAAATCAATTTAAGTGAGTGTGTGTGTGTGTGTGTGTGCGTGTGTTTACTTCTGAAGCAGTATCAAATGTTTTCTTCAATTTTTCTCCACCTTATTTTTTGAGATAAGGTCTCTGCCTCCCCAGGGCTGAAATTACAAACACGTGCTTGGCTTTGAATGTGGGCACCTGATTCTGAATGTGTGTCTTCAAGCTTGTTAAGCAAGTACTTGATAAAGTACTTGATGGAGCCATATCTCAGCCTCTGTTTCAGGGGTTTTGTTGTTTGTTTGTTTAGTTATGTTTGTATTTGTAAAGCTGAGGAATATTACATATTTATTTAAAATTATTTAACCATGTGAAACCAGTACCCCCAAATATGGAATACTTTGTGAAGGCATTGAACCACTTTGTTTGATGCCATGATAACTATTTCTACCTATTTTTAGTTCCTTTTCCTATTGCTCTGATAAGATTCATGACAAAAGCAACTTAAGGGAGAAAGGGTCTCTCCTGGCTCACAGTTTGAGGGTGCCATCCACCGTGGTAGGGAAGTGAAGGTGGCAGGGGCTAGAAGCTTTTCCAGTTAAATCCACACCAGAAACCACAGTGCAATGAATTCAACCTCAGCTCACTTTCTCAACTTTACACAGTCCAAAATCCCCTGCTGAGGGAAAAAGTACCACCCGAAGTTGAGATATCTTTCCACATCAATTACCACTATCATAATACTCCCTCACAGGAATGCCCAGAGGCCTGTCTCCCGGGTGATTCCAGATTCTGTCAAACTGACAATGAACACTCACTGTGACACTGCAATACTTAAACATTTCAATATCAAGGTTCCCACCTAATCATAATTTTAAACGTTGGGAATTTATTCCATGTGAAGAAAGTTAATTATATCTCACCTTTCTATGCTCTTTGCTTGTGGGTTACATTTTGTGGACAATTGCTTCTCCCTTAAACTCACTCATGAAGTGATACTGTTGCCCTAGTCAAGAGGAGAAACACCTTTGCTGCCATCTGCCTTCTATATCAGCTCTGTCCCATGTCCCCCTGCCTGCTCGGCTCCTGTTGTCTTCTGACCTGAGATCACTGTTACAGAATATACTGCTGATGAACCAGGTTTTACACTTTAATCTATACTTAGTGGAGCATCTGTCCAGAGTATGCAATGGCTCAACCTTGTAGCAGATGGGTGGAAATTTGTGTCCCCACCCCTGAAAGTGTTCCATCTCTTCTCAGAAGAACTGTGGCTCTGCTGCTCTTGGTCTTATTAAGGCAGGGCCACTGTCCTCTCTTATTGACAGAAGTAGACACAGCACACACAGCCACGACCTCAAAGCCTATGGGTTAACCTTCCTTTGTGAGGACTTGTTTTGAGCTCATCTGCACACTCTCTGGAAGTCTTAGGAGCCTTCCAGTCCTGTAGTGTCTGATGGAAACTTATCAGGATCGCTCAACAAAGCATAGCCTCCATTTCTGCTGGCCATAGACTCAAAGACCTGAGTCCTCATGCGTAACCAAGCAATGGAGGCTAAGAGAGGCTGATGCAGGCTTCTACTCTCCTTTCCAGTGTTGAGGCACAGAAAGCATCACCCCAAATTATGACATTTAATAAGCAAAGCTCTTAGAGTTAAAGGAAACTGGAAGGCCTTCCTAAGGCTTTAGAATGTAGGTATATTTGAGTGGCCCTGTTCTCTTCCTTCCTAAAGACAAAGTGTGTATGTGTGTGGTGGCAGGGGTGAGGGGCTCCCTGTGAAGTTCCCTATGCCACCTGAGGAAATTTATTTCCAAAGCGATATGAGGGGGTGAAGGAGGAGGAGTGGAGGAGAAGAAGAAGGAGAAGTAAGTGGAGAAAGAGGTAGAGAAGGAGGAGGAAGAGGAGATTTGCTCACTATAAAGATACATCTTGGAATAAGATTATTTCTTGTCTAGAAGTACCTTACTGGCCAGCAAGATAGTTCCAAGGTTAAAGATGCTTGCTACCAAAAAAAAAAAAAGAAAAAGAAAAAAGAGTTGAGTTTGATCCCCACAAACTACACAGAAGAAGAGAAGAACTTAGTCTTACAAACTTTACTTTGACCTCTACATATGTGCTGTGGCATGGACACACACACACACACACACACACACACACACACACACTAAAATGTAATAAAAATGTCAGTACCTTACTCATTTTTTTACTTGTCTTAGTACCTGACATATCCCTGGTGTGTTGGAACCCTTAGGGAGGAAAGGAGGTGATGCACTCTGAGAGTTTTAGGTTCAGTCTGAAGATTAGAACTTAGCTAAAGAATTGGAGATGGGCATTTTAGCTATAAATATGAAGTGTTAAGATATCTGCATACCCCTTAAGCTATCCCTGGGGCAGGAATATTCATCCCCGTGAATATAGTGGCTCTAGCTCAACTAATGTTCTAGGGTGGTGATTCCTGGTGTGGACCAGAAACCCATCAGGGGTTCCTCGGATCTTTCAGTGGTTCATGAAGCTATCTGTTCCTTAAAGGAGCCTCTGAATTGGTTAATCAAGAGCCAAGAAACAGTATTTTCCTAGAACACAGATGTAGCCTACATAGGGATGAAGGGGATGCCCTCTGCCCTCTTTTGAAGGTCTGATTCTGCTGAAATAAACAGGCACTTAATTATCAAGAGGAAAAGCATGAAAAGTAGGCAGCCTATTAACAGGAGGATATGCATGCAAATTACCAGGAGCCATATGCACATAGGAACCGTTCTGGAGTACAAAATGAGTTTGTAAACTCTAAAGGGACAGGTCGTTTATATGCTTAGATGTTCTCTATATAGAGGAGAGGAGAGTGGAGCTGTGGGCCTTCTTAGATGGGGAGTGTGGTGGTTTGAATGAGAAATGTCTCTAATTGCTCACATATTTGAACTCATGGTCTCTGGCTGGTGGCACTATTAGAGGAAGCTGTGGAACCTTTAGGAGATGGAACCCTACTGGAAGAAGTGTCACTAGAGGACACTCATGTAAAATATGGAGACCAGTCTTGTCTTTGGTTCTGTGTTCTTCTCTGAATAAGGAGATTTAAGGGGGAAGGCCAAGACAGTCAAATTTTAGCTGGAAGAACATCCTCTAGTCACATAAGGAGTTAAAGGGAAAGTAACTACTCCCTAGACTTGAGGGCCAAACAGTGGCACATTAGCAAGATCTGCATCGCATAAAAGGCCCTCTAGTCTCCTTTAATTTAAAGTGGTTAGCATATACAAACTTCATACTGTGGAGCATGCCTCTGACCCCAACAGCTACATTTCCTAGCATCCCTGTGGATAGGTTGGCTTTGGGACTAAGTGACAGATCATAGGTGAAGAGTGATGTCATTCATCCTTGTCCCTGGCCTCCTGTAGGCTAGCAGCCTTGCTCTCTCCCCTTCCACTGCTTAATTAGAATAGGACACCCATCTCAGCCCACATCCCCAGGGAAAACCTGAGAACTTCCTGTTGACAATGGCAGGGAGAGAGGCTGAGTCCCTGAAACTCTACTAAAAGACAGCCCTTCTTACAGGAACCCACACCGGGTAGTAAAGAGACACAAAATAAACTTGCATTGTGTAAAATCACTGAGCCTTCAGACTTGATCTGTTACTCACACAATGAGCCTGCACATTGTGAAGCCCCTGCCCACTTATCTAGAGTTAACTGCTGCTGTCAAATCCAATGCATGGCGAATGTAATCTGACAAATCCGTCATTTGCTTGGCAGCCCTTCAGGTTCTGAGATCAGCTGTTATTGTGCCGCATGACAACCAGGCACCAATAATAAACATTTCACAAAGATGGTTGTAATAGCTTTTGCTTTTCAAAAAAAGCCAACTAATTCCCTCCTCTTTCTCCCTCCACTACCTACACTCGGCATCAGTAAATGATCGCTTCTGACACCACACACATTATCACCCGTTGGCACATGGTGCGAAAAAATGTCTGATGTTCAGAATCGTGGACTTGATGACCCTGGGGCAGTCTAGACTGGTTATGTTATGTCTCTGAAGGGCAGCAGGTGTTTCTACTCTCAAACATGTCATGCTGGGATAGAGATGGTTTCCGACCAATATCAATGGAGAAAAATCAGTACAAGAGTATCTCTGTGCCCTCCTCCTATTTGCCTAAAAAGTAGAAAATAGGTTTGTGTTTGTCCACCAGGAAAGGCAGAAATGAATGACTAGAGAGAATCTTACCCCGGATGGATCCACAGAGCGAACTGCTGCAGCTCATCATGATCTACTATTATGTTCTTCCCATATTTGCTTTCCCTTAACTTGATCAGAGTTGGAAGCTGAGCTCTTTACCTGGGCCCTACTACCACCACACAAAAGCCGCTGTTCTTACTGAGATGCTGCACACTTTGATTATTAGGGTTTGAATGTGTCTCCTCACCACTCCCGGGTTCATGGGTTGGAAGTTTCATTCCCAGTGTGAGGATGTGAGGGGGCATTCCTTTTGGAGCCTAGCACACAGTAATTAGGCCATGTGCATGGTGTGTGTGAGTGTGTGTGTGTGTGTGTGTGTGTGTGTGTGTGTACTGAACTTAAGAGGAATCGTTGTGATTTTCCTGGCATCCTGGGGAGTTCTCATGAAAGCATTGTTACAAAAGAGCAAGGCTACCTACCTCTCTCTCTTCACAGAATGGGGGAAAAAATCTTAAAATTCACATGGAACCTCAAAGGAGTATGAACACATAAGGCAATGCAGTCTGAACAGAAAGAGAGACCCTGGAAACAGGGCAGAGCCCCATCTCAAAATCTACTTTGAGTTATTGTAACCAGCACAGTGTGGTGCTAGCAAAAACCATGACCCACAGACCAATAGAACAAAACCCAGAACCCAAAGTAAGCTCACAAATCCACAGTCAGCCACTGCTCAATGAGAACATTCGAAACATACTTTCTGCAGAGGGCAGCCTCTTTAATAAGTGGTGCTGAGAGAATTGGATATGCCAAAAAATGAAAATGAACCTCTGCCTCTCACTATATACAAGCATCAAAGTCAGTTACGGCACCACAGGGATTTAATTCAGGAGGGCTAAGAGCTCGAGGCCAACCTGGGATACATAGCTAACACTGCAACACCATTCAAAGAAAACATTTCAAGGCATCTGTAGAGGCAATGATTTTTCTTCTTAGATAAGACACCCTACAAGTACAGGCGATATAGTATAGGGAGAAAAAATGAATTTATATCAGATGAGGAAGCATCTACAAAGCAAAGAAAGCAACACTTGAAGAAATGGCCAATATGACAGGAGGAAGTATTTGCAAACTATTTGTTGGAAAAGAGATTTGTGACCAGAATATATAAGGAATGGCCAGGTGTGGTGGTGCACACCTTCAGTCCCAGCGCGTAGGAGACAGAGGCAGGTGAGTTTGAGGCCAGCTTGTTCTACAACGTGATTTCCAGAATAGCCAAGGTCATTACACAGAGAAAACCCTGTCTTAAAAAACCAAACAGAAAGAAAGAAAGAAAGAAAGAAAGAAAGAAAGAAAGAAAAAGAGAACAAAGCTCAACAAAAAAGAATCTAATTTTAAAATGCAGAGATAATCTGAACAGATATTTCTCAAAAGAAGATATATAAATAGTCCAAAAGTATATAAAAATATTCAGTGCAAACCTCAATGGCTACAAGACAGAAGTTCACCCCAGTTACAAAAGCCATAACCAGAAGGACAAGATAGCAAAGGACATGGAGAAAGGGGGGCTCGGGTACTGTTGGAAAGGTGAAAATTAGAGTAGCCAATATACAGAGCATTTGGAAGACCCCCTAAAACCTTAGATATCTGTCTATCATATGATCTAGTTTCCCTGAGTCTACACAAACCTCCACAGGAAATCACAGCACATGCCATGGAAATACCTACACTCCCATGTTCATTTAAAGCCTGTTCACAATAGCCAAGATGCAGAATCAACTCAAGTGTCCATTGGCAAACGAATGAGCATAGACTCTTGACCTATCCATCCCCAAAACAGTAGGCTAATTAGGTTTATTTTCTTTTTACACCATCTAGCCTCAGTTATTTTGTTATAGCAAAGGTGAACTGACTAAGACAGATGCTATAGAGGCCTAGACTCTCCTCCACATTTCTCACTGCATGTTGTTCCCAAGCAGATACATGTTACAGATGTTAATAAACTTCCGTCTGTTTTTCTCTACTGCGTCCGTCTTTTGTCAGTTTAATTTACAGGGCCCCAGACAATTAACCTGAGACAGGTAGAGAGAAAACAGTTTTCCTCCCCTGCAGCTGGAACATGACTTAATGTGTGAGTTCTCTCCGTATCTACAGGGATGGCGAAGGGCTCAAAAATTGTCATCTGGGACCCAGCTGAGAGACTGAGCAAGAAAAAAAAATCCAGCAACTGTCTTAAGCTATTTGGAAGACTGTCATGTTGAAGAGGGATTATATTGTGCTTGCCCTCAAGGGGCATCAGCAACACCAACTGGCTGGAAGCTCCCTATGAGAAATGCTCCAAGAGAGAACTGGGGCAAGAGGGTAACTCTGCTGGGAGGAAATAGAAAAGAGGAAAGAGAGGAAGAAGAAAGGAAGAGACAGGTGTCTGTGCTGCATACTCAACTTCATTTAAAGGTTGGAAGCAATCTTCCGTCTTGGGTTAACTTGCAGGCAGGCTGTTTCGTTGTTCTGGAAAATGGTTTTAAAGGCACCCACAAAGAGCCTTGCAAACAGAGAACAATGCGTCTTTCCTGGAGTGACAGGTTTGATAGCCTGGCGCGCGCAGGAGCTAAACTATATTGCATAATGATGAAAAATGTGTTTCATTCTTTTTGTGGAAAAAGTCGCATCTCTGTGTGAATTGGATTTCTGCTAGGGAGAAAAAAATGTTTTTGTTTTTTGGGTCTTTTTTTTAATGCCTGTGAATTTAGCCAACATGTACTGTGTATATATTGTGACTTGTCTCTCTGGCAGTTGATGTGCTCAAAAGAGACTCCGAGGATGGTGGGAGGGCCTGGCTTCAGAAGCGGCTTAGACTATTTACATCCCATTCACTTTCCAGAAATGGCTGACCCAGACTTGGGAAGGACTGGTAGGGAATTTTTAACTTTTGATGGATTCATTGGGAGGCTCTAGGGAAGTGTTCCCAGAGCCTCGTCCAAAGATAGATATATTTGCTTCAAAGAATAACTGTAGAAAAAAACACCCGTTTGACCGGTCTTTAGCCAGGCTGGGGCATGACAGCAATATCAAACACTATCGGCATCTCCCAGTCACCCATATCCTTCTGACGGAGATGACCACCCAGGCAGTGTATGCTTATAAGTCTCCTGCGTGGCTTAACTGTCTAGATGCCTGTATAACCTTACTACATGTGTGTGTCTGTTTTACTGCCTGTCTGTATGTGTGTGTCTGTGCGTTTGTGTCTATATGACTGTGTGCTTGCTGTGTCTGTATGTGTGTGTGTTTTGTGTGTGTGTGTGTTTGTGTGTGTATGACTGCCTGTCTGTCTGTGTGTGTCTGTGTGTGTGTTTATATGACTCTGTGTGTGTGTGTGTGTGTGTGTGTGTGTGTGTATGTGTGTGTGTGTATATTCAGGGGTCTCCTTGAATCACTTTCACCTTACTTTTTGAGAGATGGTATCTTAATTCATGTGAACTGGTAGAACAGTGAGCCCCAGAGATATCTGCCTGGCTTTGCTTTCCATCACACCTGGCTTTTACTTGGATGTGGGGGGCTAATTTTGGCTTTCCATTATGCATGGGACTGAGTCATCTCTCCATCCCCCCCAAAACAGTTTTGTTTTTAGTCTTGTCTCGTGTAGCCACAGTTTCTCTTTGGGGGACCTAAACAACATCTACCTACCCACCATTATGTCCCAAGGACAAACCTAAGTACAATCCCACCACATCTCACTGGGCGAATCTGTGAGCTTGTTTGGCTCACTTCTGGAGCATCAGTGGAGGTTTACTTGCTGGAGCATGAGTGACGCCCAAAACAAACACTCTGCAAGATCTGTAGCACACACAGAAGATTCCTCCCCATAGCTACATAGACGGAGGCCCGCTCAGCTAATCTCCCTCAGCCTGTCTTCTCCAGCACCTTCTAATACCCTGAGATCATGAGCATGAGGCTGGGAGGAAGGACTAAAAACCCAAGTGCAAATCCAATGACCCAGCCCACTGGGGGCTTTGGCGAGAGGATGCCAATGGTCAACAAGCCCCCACTATCTGTTCTGATGGCTCTGCAGGACCATGGCAGAGAGGATGGAGATGGTAGTGTTTCCCTTGGAGGACCATCTATGAAGTATGGTGTTCTATTGATCCTCTCCTCTTTTCTTCTCTCCTCCTCTATCCTGTTCATGGCATTAGATGAACTTCTCATGATTCATACTGGTTGCTGTTTCATTCCTTCCTAATGCCAATCAGAATTACATATCCTATGACTTACTAATGACCATTTAAGCTGGGTCCATTTCAGTATTGTTAGTATTGTTAAGGAATCGGTGCTATGAGTATCACACCAACCCACATTGTATAGGAATGTTTCTAGAACAATGGTTCATGTGGTAATTTGAATGAGAATGGTCCCATAGGCTCATACTTTTAAATGCTTGGTCCCAAGTTGATAAAATTGTTTAGGAAGATTTAAAAGGTGTGGTGCTGTTGGAAGAGATATTGTCTTGTCCGTCCAAGGAGATATATTACTGGGAGTGGGCTTTAAGATTTCAAAAGCTGATGCCATTCCCAGTTAGCTCTCTGCCTCCCTCCCTCCCTCCCTCCCTCCCTCTCTCTCTCCTTTTCTCTCCCTCCCTCCCTCCTTCTCTCTCTCTCTCTCTCTCTCTCTCTCTCTCTCTCTCTCTCTCTCTCTCTCTCACTTTTGGATTAGTCATAAGAGCTCAATTTCATCTCCCTGCCATGCTTCCTCCATGATGGTCACAGACTCTATCCTTTAAAAACTGTAAACATGCTCCCAAATTAAATGCTTATTTTTTTATAAGCTGCCATGATCACAGTATCTGTTCATAGTAATAGAAAAGGAACTGAGACACTTCTCAGAATGTCCCAATATCAGATTACCTAGGAAAAGTGAAATTTCAACTCTTTTGGCCTTAAATGGAAGAGGAGAGAGGGCTAGCAGTCTGAGTTTCAGTCTGTATTCTGGGTAGGAGTGCTGAGGGTTTAAAGCCATGCCCACAGCCTGGCCAGAACTTAGCATTGCAGCAATTTATTGTCACCTACAGAGTTTCATGCTTGAGAACTACTCAATAGTTATGAAAAAAAGCCATGAAAAAATGTCTCATGTTTTAAGTAAGTTAATGATTTAAGATTAGTTGCCACACATTGATGAATAATGTTTTCTCTTAGCAAAAAGCCAGTTAGAGAAGCGATACCTCCCTTCAACTTGTTAGCCACAGGGATGCAAGAGATCCTGAAAACAGAGCAGTCTATTGGCAATGCTTTGGGAGGGTAGGGCCCTATTGCTAATAAAACCACTCACTTTAATAATCACAGGGCTTAGAGAAATCAGGCTGGTACTGGCTTTAAGGCCTCCTACCCTACCGGAGGAATCACAGTGTCAGAGGTAGTAAGTACATAACCGCCAGAGGTGGGGGGAACCAATCAATAATCCTCCCAGGAGTAAATCATGAGAACCACAATTACAATCAGCCCAGCAAGGTATCCTAACAGCGCAGTAGTAGACCTAATAATGTCTTGTGGGTAACCATCAGATGGCTGATGGTTTTAGGCCCACTCAGTAAGAGGGAATTCATGCCTGACACTCTAAACATCCCTGAGGACCAGTAGCTAGAGACAGACAGCCACATACAACTAGAACTGGTTGGAATGCTCAGAGCAAGTGCCAGAAAGTGCCCAGCCCAAATGGGACATCTATAACATAGCCACTACACCCAAGGCTCAGGGGACACTGGGGAAGAAGGGGCAGAAAGGTTGTGAACGTCAGAGGACTGGGGGCACGTGGTGAGATTATGTCTTCTGGATGTAGCATAATATAGAATCAAGGATATTATTCCCCATCTCCCGAATCTCCAACAAATACTTAGAATGCTTCACTGGAATTAAATTTATAAATCGTTTTCTTTGGGGGGGGTGCATGTTTTTATACTAATGAATCTTTTCATTCATGGACATAACCTTACCCTCAGCCTGTTTCTTTTGGCATTTAATTTCTCTCAGAGATGTTTTATAGTTTTCCACAAGTCTTACACATTATTTTTATTTACTGTGACAGGAATTGAACCCAGAGCTTCAGGCATGATCAAGACATATTCTACTAGTGAAGAATACTCGCTAGAACCATTTAGAAAGTTACAATTAGCTGGTGAATTTGATGCTATGTAAGTGATAGTCCTTTAAAATCCCCTTTCCTTCCAGGAATGGTGACACTCACCTGTAACCCCATCCAAAGGGACATAAATTTAAGGCTAGACTGGACAGTGCGGCAAAACCTTATATCTCGGAAACTAAACCATTTTCTGGATTGTAGGACAGTAATTGGGTTTTGTGCAGTGATGCTGGAGCCAAAAGTTCTTGTACTTTCAAAGCCACTGTTGAAACTGAATCCTCAACATTTCGGAGAAGAACAATTCAGAAGGCTCTGTCCTCTAGGAAAGGAATGATTGGGGGGAGGGGCACTCTGCTGTGGCTTATTAGTGGGCTCAGTGCCTGCTCAAAGACACAGAGAAGGGCCAGGAAACAGTCAGAGGTACAGTCTGTAAAGCAAAACATCGACCTTCACCAGGTGCTTTGGTGTTAGGCCTCCCCATTTCTCCGGAAAGCACAGAGAAAGAACCCTGTTATTCCGAAGTTCCCTAGGTATTTTGTTATGCAGCAGGAATAGATCCACACAAGCAAGCACTCACTAGCACTTTTAGGACTTCTGATGATACTCCTCTTTGACTTGCTATAGTCATAGCACCCATGTGTGACAGTTTTATTTCTCCTCCCAATTTTTAGATTTTCTGTTCAAAATATGCCATATTTAATCTTTAAAATACCATTCAGATCAAGAATGTTATATGTTTCACTCCCAATTCCTTCAAATATTTTTTTAAAATTAAAACTATACATCCAGCCAGAGAAAATAATTGTATGATACCTCTCACTTGTTTCTGTTAAGGTAGAGAGATACACGTGCCTTTTTTAAAAATGCACACCACCGATTTGCACTCCTAGACATGCTCAGCTCAGTCCTGAGCTTAGACATTTCTGGACTGGATTTACTGATATCATTTGGTTTGAGACTGTAACAGCTTGATTCAGAAGTTGACTCAATGTCTTCCTCTTTTGTGGTGAGCCAGCAGGATAGCCTTAGAGTCAGACTCCAGAGGACTGACAGACTGTGTTGGGAGCTCCCTGAGAGCTTGTGGAGGTAGCGTTGGCACTGTAAGATGTGGGGAGCAGAATTTGCTGGTGAAGGCATCTTTCAAGAAAGTTCTCCATATGTTTAACTTCTGTGGCAGTGTGTGATCATGAAGACATTTTTCTTTTTTTCTGTTTTTCTAGAAATTGCCTTTTTTTTTAAAATTAGATGTTCAAATTTGTGAGCACAAAGCTGCCTGTATTTGCACCATTTTGATGCTCACAGGATCTGTGTGTTGCCCCACTCCCACCGCTGCACCCCATTTCCGTCCCCAAATTTGGCTTTTACACCTTGTTTAAAGTTCCTCTTGCCAGTGTTTACCAATATGATTAGTCTTTTCAGAAAAACAGACTTGGGCTGGAGAGATGGCTCAGCAGTTAAGAGCACCAACGGCTCTTCCAGAGGTCCTGAGTTCAATTCCCAATAACCACATGGAGGCTTCTGACCATCTGTAATGGGATCTGATACCCTCTTTGGGTGTGTCTGGAGACAGCTACAGTGTACTCGCATAGATAAAATATATAAATACATCTTTTAAAAAGCAGGCTGAGCAAGCCATGTGAAACAAGATAGAAAAGCAGATACTTAGGAAATCTCAGGAAAGCAGACTTCAAATACGTTAAAAATTTCTTCCATTATTTACTTGCACTTCATTAGTTTCCACTCTTGATTCTTTTATTTTCTACAAGTCGTTTACAAAAATCTTCTGCCACTTTCTTAGGCTAAATGATAGCCCCTCCCATATATGTCATATGTCTTATGGATTACAGTGGCTTGGGGAATGAATCAGGAGTAAACACACTGCCAGCATGAGGACTCGAGGAGTTCAAATCCCCTGCTCCCACATAAAAACTTGGGCATGAGTAAGCATCTTTGCACCCTATCATGAGCAGATTACTGGAGGCTGTTGGCAGCCAGTCTAACTTCAATATCAGTAATGTAGAGAGTGACAGATAGGACCCTGGAGGTCCTCCTGTAGCCTCTGCATGTATACATTCTGTGCCCCCACCATACATATACAACACATACACAAATATATATACACATATATATGTATGTCTATATAAAATATAGACATATACACAGACATACACATATAACACAGACACACACATATACAACAGTGATACACATATGTCACAAGACAAACATATATGCCACATAGATACACATATATGCCACACAGATTCATACACATATCACACATACATATATTACATAGACATGCACACATACCACACAGATACACACAAATACAGAGACACCTATACCATACACACACACATTCACACAGAGACACACATACTGCACATAAACACATAAACCACACATACACATTCAGACACACATATAGATACAACACACATATATAGCACCCACACACAAAGACACATATATACCACACAGACACACAGAGACACACAAATACAAAAATTTTAAAACAGAAACTGGAAATGAGTTATGAATGTTTTTCTAAGCTGCTTCTCCACAACCCCTGAATTTTGATGTATAGTCTTTTATTATTGCTTAGTTCTAAACATTTTCCATTTTCCATTTTTGACATTGTCTTTCACCTACAGTGATTTGGGGAACAAATTGCTTAACACTCAAGCCTGGTTGAGATGGATTCTTCCAGCTATGTTTTTATTTTTGACTTGTTGCTATAGTGTTTTCTGCCTAGAAAATAGATTCTGTGAGATTTCAGTTCATGGAAGCTTGTTGAGGCTTGTCTTATGGCCAAATATATGGTCAATTTTTCTAAATATTTCATGTGGAATTAAAAGAATTGTGTATTCTGTTGAGGTTGGTGCCGTGTTCTCTGTGCATTAATTGGAGTTTGCAGATACTGTTTCCCAAACATTACAAGTTCTTGCTATTTTCTTAGTCTTCCTGGTTTCATTTGTTTATCAATTATTGAAATGGGGTTTATTAAATGTTCAACTACCTTTTTGACCTTATCTATTTTTATTGTACTGGTCAGTTTTTTTACGTTATACAATTTTGAAGCTACGTATAGCTGCATGCAACTTTAAATTTTTTATCTTCATAAAGGTTATATTTTGTAACTAGTATTGTTTTTTCCTAAGTTTCTTTGAGTATTTTAATATACCAATGTTAACTTTCTTATAGTTTAATTTTCATATAGCATATTTTATTCCCTTTTAATTTTACTCTGTGTGTGTGTGTGTGTGTGTGTGTGTGTATGTGTGTGTGTGTAAGGCCATACCCATATATGGTGCACACATGCATATATATGTGTGCATATGAAGACCTTAAGTTGATGTTAGAAATCTTGGCTCTCTCCCACCTCATTCACTGAAGCGGAGTCTCTCAGTAGAGTTCAGAGATTGCTTATAGCTGAGTTCACTAGGCAGCTTGCTCTAGGGTGCCCTGTCTGCCCCCTCTAAGGCCAGTTACATGAGTTTTGAAATCTCAAATCCAGCTCTGGCTCTTACACAGCAAGTGTTTTTTTAACCACAGGGCTGTCTCCTCACCCTGGCCCACTTCCATTTTTATTCTTTCTGTTTTCTTCAAGTTTCTCTGGCCTTAACGTTAGATGCTTTATTCAGAATTCCTTGCTACATCTTTCTAATCCCCGGTGCTTATAATCGGGGATTGAGCGCCTTTGCTCTCAGGTAATAGACTGGCACATTTTTTCCCTGCTGCATCTTCAACACATTACTAGCTTGGCCATGTATCTGGATACCACATTGTGGGGCGCCGCCTGCACATTCTCCATTACAAGATGGCGCTGACATCTGGCTGGAGTTAGCAGTAAACAAGTCATGTGCGCACGTGCTGGGTAACCTTCCACTCCTTGAGCTCTGCCTCTCCCGTGGCGTCATAGGGCCTGATGAGTTTCAACCAATCAGGGGGCTCCACGTCCAAGGCAAGGACTGATCCCTTTATAAGAAGACGGGCTAGATAGTTCATGGTCTTTGCTTCTACTTGATGTATGCTTATGCTCTGCCTCTCGAGAGCATTAAAGTTTATCGCAGAAGAATCCTATTTTGTGTGCCGCGTCGTTCTTGCAGGCGAGACGGTTGCGCGGGACTCCACATCATTTGTTTTATGTCATAGAATTCCTACTCTTGGGTAATTTTATAGAAAAACTCATGGACAAACCTATGAGAGAGGGACACTGAAAGTGCACACCACAGTTTTGTGGCAAAACATGACAAAACTGAAACTGGGGAGGTAACTGAGAGAGCCGAATTGGCTGTTTGTCTTCATGCTTATATGAGTGTGTGTATCACACCATGCTCTCAGGACTGGATGTCTTCACACTGAGACGGGCAGCAGGAACAGCAGCTATGACAAATAGCAGAGTAATCTAATTCTCATGCCCCTCATAAGCGAAAGCTTTCAGTGAAGCCCCATGCTATTGACAAAAAGGGAGCAATTTTACCTCTGCCCGTTGCAATGTTGATGTCTGAACGTGGTAATGACCTTCGTGGACAGAATAACCACATGAAACGAACGAATGCTCTTTTTCCACAATCAGCCCACTAATGGATGCCTGCTAACCCTGGCTCTGCACATTCTCCTTGACAGACTTCTTGTGCTTTTTGTATGAAATGTTGAGCCTTCTCAAGACGGACTCTTTTGCACCTCTTGGGAGTGGATGTCTATGTTTGATTCCCAATGCTCTTCCCTGAGTCTTCTCACGTCCCCCAGGTCTCCATCACTAGGGAATAAGTAAGTCAAATAAGGAAGGTTTAAGACATGGCACACAGCCAGCTGTTAGGGGACAGGAGAGAGGGTATCACAACATTTGTAGATATTTTAAAATATGATGTTTCATACAGATGTAACCTTGGTTGCATTTTTTAACATTGTTACATTAAAATAGGACCTTCCAAATTCTCATTTATTTCATCCCCACGGCCATTCTAGATAAGCTTTGCGAGGGTGAGGATTTTGTCTGTATCCCTGGAGCATGGGAAGTGTGCCTGGCACTTTAATAGTCAAGGGATATCCATTCAAGAAACATTGAATGAATCCTCCTTTTACAAAACTAGAATATAGATATTGTGTGTTAAGGGATTTACTTAAAGTTTCCCACGGAGGAAAGGCCGAGCTAGGACTCTAGTCTGCATGCTGGTCATTAAGCATACTGTCGCTGAGGCTGTATCATGTGTGTCTATTAGAAACACGTAAATGAGATAGAGCCCCGCTGGTTTCCAAAAATAATGTGTGTCCTAGAACAAAGGTAACACATATTTGACCGAGTGTTTGTGCAGCAGAAGGGACAAGATCCAGGTGAGAAAGGCCATTTAAGAAAGGATGTGTTTATCTTGGCCCACTGTTCCTGGAGGATACAGTCAGGCCATCAGAGCAGGGAGTGGGATGGAGAGTGGGCAGTAGGTGAAGGGTAATGAGATCCAGTGATTCCCTTTTCAAAAACAGAACAGCTGATTCCAGGCACAACTCACTCATTTTAAGTGAACAAAGGGAGTCCTATTTTAATCATATTTTTTTATTGGAAGTTTGTAAAACACATTCTGGTCATGGCTTCCCCTCCCCCATCTGCTCCCCACCCATCCAACTCCAGGACTTCTTTTTCTCTGTTTAGAAAATAAACAGACAAGTCACAATAAACAAATGAGAATAAAAGCAGAAACAAAAACAAAACAAAAAAGCACAAGAAACACACCCAGACAAAACATACACCACACAAATCCCCAAACCCATAAAAGCCCAAAGAAAAAAACCATAATAAACAAACAAAAGAACAATAAGATGAAAACTGCCCAAACAAAGAAAATGATTTAAAAAAAAAAACAAACTACAAAAACACCATTGAGTTTACTCTGTATTAGCCATATGCTTTTGGGCGTGGTCCCTGCCCTTGAGTGTGGTTTATATACCCAGTGAGACTCCACTGGAGAAAATTAATCTTTCCTTTGCAAACAGTTGTTACTTAGAAATAGCTTCTTCGATAAAGAGTAGGGGCTCATCTCCATCCCCCTGTTTCAGAGCAAGGGCCCTGTGTGTTGCTGAGAGCTGAGATCCCATGGGGCTTGAATCTGGGCAGCCCCTGTGTGTGCTGCTACAGGCTCTGGAAGTTCATCAGCTCTGGTGTGTGTAGAAGACACTGCCTACTTGCTGCTTCCCATCCTCTCTGGTTCTTATAATCTTTCTGAGCTCTCTTCTGCTCAGATCCCTGAGCCCTGGGAGGAGGGGTTTGATGAAGATATCTCTTAGAGGTCTGAACACCAATGTCTCTCACTCACTGCACATCATCCGGTTGTGGGTCTCTGTATGAGTTCCCATCTACTGCAAGAGGAAGATTCTCTGACGGTGACTGAACAAGACACAGATCTGAGTCCCAGCCTGGTATGGCCCCTGACTATCCCAGGAAAATGGTCTGTTTTAGTTATATTTATTTGCTTAATTCTTTTCTGAGACAGGATTTTACTATGTAGCCCTATATGGCCTGGGATTTAGGTCAGGTTGGTCTCAAACTCACACAGAGACCCTTCTGCCTTACCTGGTAATTACTGGGATTTAAAGACATTCACCAGTATGAATGACCTATTTATTTTTAATTATTACTTTATTATTTTGTATGTGTGTATATTTTTGCCTGCACATATATGTCTGTGTACCATATGCATACTTGGTATCCTTGGAGACCGGAAGAGGGTGTTGGACCCCTGAAGCTGGAGTTACAGTTGATTGTAAGCCTCCATGTGGGTGCTGGGAATCAGATGCAGGTCCTCTAGAAGAGCAGCCAATGCTCTTAACCACTGAGCCATCTCTTCAGTCCCTGTTTATTTCTTCTTAAGACAAGATCCCACTATATAACCCAGGCTGGTCTCCATCTTGAGCTCCTCCTCCTTCAGCCTCCCAAGTGCTGAGACTGAGATATCAGGGCTGGCTGTTAGGAAAAAGATGAAGAGAGTGGGGTGGGGTATACTCCATAGAGATGTGGTGAGGCATGGGGGGAAGGGCAATGCCTCTGGGGGACCCATGTTGGGAATCCCTTCCCCGTGAGGGACCAGCCACATGACAGTATAGTACAGAATAGAGTTTATTCAGGGCATTGGGGAGTTAAGAGGGTAGTAGAGGCAGAGAGAAGAGAGAAGAGTAGAGAAGCAGAGACGGGCCATGAGCACGTGAGATAAGGAGGGGGGAGGGAACGAGGAAAAAAGGGGAAGGAGGGAAAAGCAAGGGTAAGAGAGCAAGAGAACAAGAGAGCAAGAGAGAGAGGAGGGGGCAAGAAACCCCTTTTATAGTGTCAGGTAACTGGGGCGGAGCATACCTGGGCGTTGCCAGGTAACTGTGGGGTGGGGTTTACAGAATCCCAACACTGACTATGTTTTAAATGCATATTCATATGGTTGTACAGAGTAAAAATGAAGTTTAACTATTTCCTCTGAAAGAAGCCTCATGCCAGTTAACTTTTCCTCCTTATGGCCTTCATTTCCTTCATCATTAGCCAATCACTACCACACTTTCTGTGGCTATAGAACCACAGAGCCCAACAACAGGTCTTCCTTTGTGTTGGGTTGTTTCAGTTCATCATGCTTGTCAGGGCTCACTCTTGGTATAGGGTCTATCAGCCCATTCTTTTTATTGCAAGAGAATATTCATTTTGTGGATACACCACACTTTGCCCTGCCATCCACCAGTTTAAGGACATTTGGAGGGCTAACTCTTCTTGGCCAGCCTAACACTGCTGGAGACTTCCCTGTACAGCTTCTGTGTGGACATTTGGCTTCAGACCCTGTGGGGAAATGTATGTGATTTCTGGCTCCCCTGTGGTTATTTATTTATTTATTTTTGAGGCACTGCCTTCCCAAACATCTATGCCCTTTTACATTTAGCAGTCAGGAAGGATTCCAATATCTTTACTGTCTCTTGTCATGATCTGTCTATTTGATTGTAAGTCTCTGAGCAGGTGGGCCATCTCTTTGTTTGTTTGTTTGTTTGTTGTCTTTCTGAAGGTGAGTGTGTTTGAGAAATGGAATGTGTGCCCTGATATGGTCAGAACTTGATGGTGTCAGAGGTTACTTGAGGCTTGGCTGGTGATTCTTGCAGGAGCCAAGTCTCCAAGCAGGAAAGACAGAGCCATCAGATCGATTTCTGCACACGTGCAGCTGTCCCCCATAGAGTGGCATACATGTGTCATTGACAGTGCTGTCACTGAAAGCCTATAGTCTACGATAGGGTTCACATCTGCGTTATATTCTATGGGACTTGACAAACATAAAATATGTCCACAGTTATGAATCATACAACATAGTTTCACTGCTGTATTTTCCCCTCCCTTCCTCGAACCCTTGGCAACTGCTAACCCTTTTACTGTCTCTGCTACTGTGTCTTTCCCAGAGTGTTAACGAGTTGGAACTAGACAGAATGTAGCCTTTTCACACTGGCTTCCTTCATTGGCGGTCCTTTCACGTCTTTGCATAGCCTCCTGGGATCTCTGAAAGGGAAATTTCAGAGCTGGTGCTGTTCTCAGTGATGACAAGGTCTAAGCTCATGCTGAGACAAAGTGAAGGGAAAGGTTGGGGGGGGGGAGCAGATGGAAGGACACAGAAGCCAGGAGGTTGGCTCAGTCATTCTCAGGGTCCCCACGTGATTTGACCAACCCACTGTCGATCATCTTAGACAGCTATAACCCTCTCTCTTGCAGGCAATGAGACCTGGAAGCCACTCAGAAGAATTGTAGTTTCCTTTACCCGAGCCTTGAGAAGGGAAAACCCAGGATTCATTCAATGATATCGGGGGTCTATATGGTTTGTATGTAAATTCACCATCATATATGAGGAGAGAGGCTGACCTTGTCCTGAGTGACAAGCTGGGAGTCAGAAACAGTGACCTATGCTAAGGACACCCAGTCACCCTCTATACTAAGGTGCATTGTCATGTGACCGAGCACCTACCAGAAGCAACTTCAGAGAGGATAGTTGAGGACACAGTTATCATGGTGGTGTGGACAGCTGTGTTGGCAGGAATCTGTGATGTGACTTGCCATCTTGAGGCTGCAGGCAGAAGGGAGAGTTTTGGCAGGTAGCAAGGCCAGGCTACAGCTCTCACTGGCCCAACTCTGTCAGCCACGCCTCTGGCACCAAAACCCCTACAACATCCCTAGTCAGTGTCACTAGCTGGGGATCATAAGCCCGTGGGGACATTTCATGTCCAGCCGAGTCTCCCTTTGAGTCTGAGGTCCATCTTCTTTTTGCCGTGGTTGGTGTTATAATACATCTTTGGGTAAAAAAAAAAAAATTTTTTTAATATCTACATTCTGATTTTTTTTCACAGTGGGGAAGTAAGGGGAGGGCCAGTTCTCATCTGAGCAATGGGGTCAAAAGACAGCAAGGTGGTCAAGGGGCTATGTTGTGGAGCTCCTAGTAGCTGGAGGCAGAGGTTAATCCATGTGGCTGTTTTAACAGGCGAGGGTCTGAAGAGAGGCTGGGAGTGGTGGAGGGTATCTCAAAAATATAGGGAAATAAACTGTGAGTCTGGAAGAGAGACTAAGGCTTCCTGCCACTAAAGGAGGTTAGGGTAGGTCTGGGAGTTGTTAATGGGGACATGACACCTCTCTAAGATGGAAGCCAGGGAGCACTCCCTCTCTAGGAACCTTGTTTGTGGTCTTGTCCCCCCAAAAGCTGCTTTTGAAGTTCAGATGCAGATTCCCAGCAGACAGTGGGCATCGGGAGAAAGTCCTCACCCTTCTAGGTGGTTTACCTTAGGTAGGGATACATGCCCTGCTCTGGACGTTCTGTCTCCTGTGACTGTCCCTGATGGCTATGCGCAGCAGGAGCAGGCTGCGTAGACTCTCGGTGTGTGAGCACCTAGACGTGTGAAGACATAGATGAGGCCGAGATCTGGATCTTTAAGAACACAGTGAGGGTGCACCTGAGCGTGGGTACTCTCGTGGAAGCACATAGCCCTGTGAGGGTCCAGGTGTGGAAACACTAGAAGGTGTGAGGGGTCTGAGCGAACAAACAGCAGGACTCCTTTGTAGGTGACTTTTGATACAGTCAAGGTGACAGTCAAGATTAAGCACAGCAGGCAAGGAGCTGGGTTATGGGGGTACCTGAGTGTGGGGGACGCAAGCATGAAGGATCTGGGCATTTGGGTAAAAACTAGGGTGCCTTAGGACATGGGCCTGACTGTGTGTGTAAGCACTTCACTATGGGAAGACCTGAACATAAGCAGGACATGTTGGGCCTCAGCTTTGAAATGGCTCAGACCTGTCAGTACTTGGGCACACAAAGAGCTGAGTATGTCAGGACCTTGGTGACATTTGTGAGGACTTGGGCACCGAGGACTAGGGTATGTGGGGACGTCTGTGAGTGAGGACTCCCAGTATATAGGCAGGCTCTAAAGCTGTGGCTTGGCACTCAGGTCCACCCATGGGTGAAGGATCTCAACAGAATGGCTGACAGAAAGACTCTGTAATGAGAGGGCAGGACAAGGGCCAAGAAGCTGTGCCTGCCTCCCACCATTAACCATCACACAGCACTTTGAACGAAGTTTATGGCTTTGGCAGAGCTCCAATATCCTGAGGGCTCAGACTGTAAATTCTTGAGAAGATCTTAGACCCTGCTGGCTGGGCCTTACCACCCTTTGTGGAAGGCACAGAAGGGAGGATAGGTCACACTGTGGGTGCTTCCCCCATCCTATCCCCTACCCCATGGGTCTATCAGGGGGGAAGGCAAACAGCCTGTGCAACACAGATGGAGAATGAGGCCCCCGGGGGTGGGGTGGCTGAGGGACCCTCGACAAACAGCTAAGTGAGAGAGAGCATACACAGGGAAGGGGCAGGAAAGGTCCTAATCCACAGAGCATAATCCACAGAGCACCGGAGGAGGCCAGGTCTGTTTTTAGCCTTGGCTGGTGGGGCTTGTCCTTCCTCCCCTCCCACTCTTGGCTGAATCACTCAGCAGCTGGGCCCCAGGGCCAGGGGTGGGGGTGGGGTCGGTTTGGGGTGGGGAGGTACCTTCCTGTCCCCTCCACCAGCTCTATCTGTGCACAGGCGCCCCTGTGGTTCTTACACCCAGCTGTCCACCACCCTGCTAGTGGGTGTGAGACCATTTGGGAAAATAGCCGTTAAAAGCACAGTGGAGAGAAAGGGAAACATTGAATATTAACGTAGCAAGGAGAAGTCTGCATAAATCTGCATGGCTAATGAAGTCAGGGAAGAAGCCCAGAGAAGCCCAGGGGCCTCTGGACCTCAGATCTCCAGAAACTGTGAACTTGAGGCCAGGGTTACACAGTCAGGGAGTGATGCTGTCATTTTGTAGTCAGAGGGACTGGGCCAGAGAGGGGGGCAACGGGGGCACCACGGGCTCCAGTGAAAGATAATGAGGTCATTTCTGGCCAATCAGAATGGAAGGCGGAATCCCAGATGATGTTGGGAATTTTAAAGGACTCCAGGGACTCTCTAGTGCCACGTTTCTGTCCCTGGACTGGGAAAACTGTGGACCTAGCCAGCCAGCCAGAGGCCAGTGCTTATGATTCTTGCTTTTTCTTTGTGCTGTTCACGGAGGTGGCCTGTGTTTGGAAGGGTGTCCCCAAGGAGGCTGGCAGCTGCCTGTGAGAAGCAGGCTTCTGTCCCTTCAGGTCTCTTTCCAGCCCATCCTCAAAAGCAAGGCCTCTTCTCTTAGCAGGTTCCCCCTCTTTGCTCAACCCTGTTTTCTCTTCACAAAATGTTGACTCACAGGTGGACAGAAGTCGTAATACCTAAAGAACCCCATCTCCTTGATAGGGGGCCAGCCAGCTCCATCATCAGTACTTCTGCAGTGGGGATCTCTGTACCCCAACACTGCATGGAGCTCAGTACCCCCACACACATGGAGCTCAGTACCCCAACATAACATGGAGCTCAGTACTCCACACAGTATGGAGCTCAGTACTCCACATAGTATGGAGTTCAGTACTCCAACATAACTTGGAGCTCAGTACTCCACACAGTATAGAGCTCAGTACTCCACACAGCATGGAGTTCAGTACTCCATATAACATGGAGCTCAGTACTCCACATAACATGGAGCTCAGTACTCCACACAGTATGAAGCTCAGTACTCCACACAGCATGAAGCTCAGTACTCCACACAGCATGGAGTTCAGTACCTCAACATAACATGGAGCTCAGTACTCCACACAGTATGGAGCTCAGTACCCCAACATAACATGGAGCTCAGTACTCCACACAGCATGGAGCTCAGTACTCCACACAGCATGGAGCTCAGTACCCCATACAATGTTCTCTAATCAGAACATCTTGGATATTTAGCAAGTCTTTCCTGCATGAATTCCTTTCTCCCTTCTTTTTTCTCTTCTCCCCCTCCCTTTCTTCCTCTCCTATTTTATCTCCCCTCCCCCTCCCTCGTAGCTCTCCTTTTTCTCCTCCTCCTTTCCCTTGCAATAGGGATCATACCAAATTCCCAGTGAGTTTTCTGGTTTTATTTGTTTGTTTGTTTTCTTGAAATAGCTCTGGGTCCTTCAGCTTTATCTCTGGAGGATGATTTCTTGTCTTCCCATTTGCTGGGAATAGATGCTCTGAATATGCATTTATTTTTCACACAGTTATTTTGGTGTTTATTCATTCATATCTCCAACTTACTCCAAAAGAGACTCAAAGGGACTTGCAAATTATACAGCAATACTATAAAAAGTAATGGGGAAGATATTAATGAAGAAGAGAAAAGGCAGAAAATGTTGCGCCACAGTAAGTATACTGCACAAGCACATTCCTGTCAGCTTGAACTTGTCTGGTGACTTCCCTAGCAGCAAAGGCAAAAATGGAAACCTGGACAACTTTGCAAGCCAGCCTCCGCAAGGACACATAGAAAACACAGCTGTTCCTAGACCTGGAAATGGAAGGAAAATATCCTTGGGTTCACCCAGAGAAGAATGCATCCGACACTTTTCTCACAATACATTCAACAGCCCATTTGCTCAAGCTATTTCTTTTAAGGACACCTCATATCGTAACCCCAAAGCTCAACTTCAATAAAAGCGTGTGCTCTGGTTTGTTAATGGGCCTCTTAGCACACAGCAATAAAGTATTTCAAACTCCCTCTGACTGTAGAAAATGACAGTGAGATACTTCTGCCCAGGATGCTCCTACTAGCACGGTCTAGGGTGGCATTAGCTTTTTAAGTGATGTGCTAACTCTTGTAGCAGGCTCTTCAATCCTATCGCTGTCTCTGTGACAGGAACTGAATTTAAGCTAATATGTCTTCATCTTTTACTTGGCCTGTCTTAGGGTTTTACTGCTGTGAACAGACACCATGACCAAAGCAAGTCTTATAGGGACAACATTAATTGGGGCTGGCTTACAGGTTCAGAGGTTCAGTTCATTATCATCAAGATAGGAACATGGCAGCATCCAGGCAAGCATGGTGCAGGCACAGCGCTGAGAGAGCTACATCTTCATCTGAAGGTTGCTAGTAAAAAACTGACTTCCAGTCAGCTAGGAAAAGGGTCTCCAAGCCCACCCTTACAGTGACACACTTCCTCCAACAAGGCCACACCTACTCCAACAGGTTCATACCTCCTAACAGTGCCACTCCCTGAGCCAAGCATATATGAACTATCAATCACATAGCCAAATGAATTTTTTTAAATTTAAGTTCAGAACTGGACTGTTTTTATCACCACAATTCCATTTTGTTAACTTTGCTCCCAACTGAGCAGATGCTAATCCTGGATTTGCATCACATCAACCCATATACTGTATTTGCTCAAATAGAAGACTCTTTTCATCACAAGAAGCATCATTTACAAATTACCACTGAGAAGAAAGAATGTTGTTAATTACAATAATAAACTGTGTATGAGTTTGAATGAGAAATGTCCCCTTTAGGCTCCCGAATTTGAGTGTTCAGTTCTCACTTGGTGGCAATCTTTGAGGAGATTGTAAAGCCTTTGGGAGATGGCACTGAACTGGAAGAGGTTTGTCACTGGAGGTAGCCTTTGAGGTGCAATAGCTCTGCTCCATTTCAATTCACTCTCTAAGATTCATGTTTGCTGTTGAAGATGTGACCACTCAGCTCCCTGCTCTGCCTAGCCTTCTGCCCTTGCTGCCCAACCCCCACCCTCCTTTATAGATCCTCCCTCTGCAGCCATAAGTCCCAATGAACTTTTCCTTCTGTGAGTTGCTTTATCTCATGGTGTTTATCCCAGTAACAGAAAAATACTGGACATGGTGTTACATGCACTGGTTTTGGATATAGATGATTTTAATGTGGTAGCTCATACCTACAATCCCAAGCTGAGACAGGAGGATCACTGAGAATTCAAAGCTAACCATGGCTTCCTAGTGATCTAATCATGGCTTCAGGTTAGTCTGGGCTAGATGACTAAACCTGTTTTAAAACATCCTAGAAGTCCATCGTCAGAGAATCTGAGGCAGACCCTCTTCGGATCCCTGCAGCCACCCGAGTACACAGGCACTCACATAGACACGCAGTCTGCTTTGTTGATGGACCTCATAATATACATAAATAGAAATAAGTCTTTTAAAAGAAACCAAAGCAAAGCAAAACAAAGATTACATCTCAGAACCAGTGAGACCTGATGTCACCAAATCGCCACACTGTCGTTTTAATTGGACAATCTTAGCTTCCCTGGAAGTTTTAGAAATGTAAAACACATGTGGCCACCAGGAAAACAAAGAACTGTCAGAGCCAGGGTGAGACCCCCTGGGTTTCTTCTTCATGTATATGTCTGGCCACCCATCAGACCCATGCTAATTTAGCCACAGCTGCCTCAGGATACATGAGTCCCAGCCTCTTTAACCCCAATTGTGAAGTCACACATTCATCTGAACCCATACTCTCTGGGCCTAATTATTTGGGACCTTTGGACTCCGATAAGCTGAGCCATCATTCAGCTAGGAAATGGGGGGTGGGGCAGGACATCACACAGAGTAGCGGAAAGATCAGAGCCTGGCACCAGAGGGAAATGGTTTTGTCACAGGGGAAAAGGGCACAGAAAGTCACAGTGCCTGAAGGGTGCAGGTCCACGTACCAGCAGAAAAAGACTTCAAGGACCCTCAGAAAAAGCAAGCTGCTACATCAAAGATGCCGGGACTTCAGTCCTCAGGGACAGGGAGAAGGCAAGGTGAAGTCAGGCTTCTGAGCATGTGTGAGTCCAGGACAATCGCCACACCCAGATCGCACCAGGACAGGGGCTCCACCTAGAATTTCTAGGGTGTGGAATCCCTCAGCCTGGAGGAAGAACTGTCCCAAATCAAGGGCTAGGTTCCATAGCTGTTAGATTTCTTAGCGTAGAGAGACAGAAGGCAGAAACAGACGCAGCCTGATTTTTACATACTGCAGAGGACAGACTCTCCCTTGGGAAAGAGGGTGCCTATGTGGAAAATGGTTGACAGTCACTCTTTATGGGGTGGAGTGAGTGTATTGTTTGCATCCATAAGGGGCTTCGACATGTCTGCAGTCTCTTTCCTCCTCTGTGTGATCACTGGCTGACCAAGCAAGGCCATTTGTAAGAATCCTGTCTCGTGTCCAAGGCATTCTATCAACAGCTGCAGCCTTGCCTTCTCCTCTGACCGAAAACATGAGATGGTCATTTGTGACAGTTCTTGACTCCAGAGATGGGAAATCCAATATCGGATCCTGAGTCTGCTCCGGACTGTTTTGTCTAACGTGATGGGAGAGACATCACACAGCACAGGCAAAGCATGAGTTCCCTTATGACCGATGACTCGGGATAACTGATAACTTGTTGGTAAATACAATAGGACATCGATAAAGGCAAAATTCTTAAATCAAAATCACCTCTTAGGGTCCACCTTCCAACCCTGTTGCAATGGGGAGGAAGTTTCTAATACCCAAATTTGGGAAGAGTGCTGGTTTGAATAAAAGTGGCCCCCATAGGTCCATTGGTAGTGGTATTATTAGTGGTATTATTAGTGGTATTATTGGAGTGAGTGTGGCCTTGTTGAAGGACATGCACCACTAGGGGTGGGCTTTGAGGTCTCAGAAAGTCTAGCCAGACCTAATGGCTCACTGTCTCGTCTCTCTGTCTAAGGATACAGATGTAGATCTTTAAGCTACCTCTCCAGCACCATGTCTGCCTGCATGCTGCCATGCTTCCCACTGTGATGATAACGGACTAAACCTCTAAACTGTAAGCCAGCCCCAATTAAATGTTTTTCTTTATAAGAGTTACATTGATCTTGGTGTCTCTTTGCAACAATAGAACTTCTAACTAAGACCAGGAGCCACACTAATCCCATCATAGATTCTGTTCCCAGAGTTCCCTTGGGATAAAGAACTAGGTGACAGACAGAAGCTGTAGAAACTTCCTCCTCAGGAGCAGAGGTCACTCAGGTCAGGAAAAGCTGGATCAGCCAGGACCTATGGAGAAGATAGGAAGGGCACAGCTTATGTATGTAGTGATGGCTGAAATCACGGCCAACTCTGTGATCCCCTTCCATAGAGCAGAGAGCACAAAGGAACTCATGGAATCCCATTGAGGGCAGGGAGCTGTTCTCAAAGTCTGTGCAGAAAGGATGAGGGGTGCCGACAGGGACTCCACACAGCTATGAGGAGCTGGTGAAGAAGCAGAAGGGATGAGGCCTGTAACCCCTACGTCATAGGCTATGATATCCTCTTCTAGTCCCTTGACTGGGCATGTGTGCACTCACACACACACACACACACACACACACACACACACACACACACACACGTGCGCACACTCACACAGATACATAAATAAAAACAAAGTAAATATTTAAAAGAAGACACTTTAGAAGGAAGTGATGATTACTGTGCCTGCCTTATAAAGAACTCAAATTAATAACAATAAGAACGAAATGCAATGTCTAATGAGATGAGTGCGGGGCAAACCAAGTATGTTTTTAAGGTTGCCAGGGCTGGAAGTTTTGCCTCCCTAAAATCTTGCTAAAACATAATCCCTAAGGGTGATGTTCAGAGATCGAGGCCTCTGGGAAACAACTAGATCACAAGAGCTCTGCCGTCACAGCCTCAAGGCAGAGTAGAGTGTCTCTCCTTTCCACTGTGGGTGGCACCACTGCAGCTCTGGAACTGTTACCTAAGCAATGGCTATCTGTTTTTATAAGTTGTATGCATTCTATTATCTTGTTGCCCCACCCCGTAATAGTCAGCTTGGGCTACTGTAATAAAGTACCTTAGTGTAGCTAAATTGCAAACAAGACTTTATTGCTTATAGTTGTTGGGGGCAGGGAAGCCCAAGAATAAGTTGCCAACAGATTCGGTGTCCGGAGAGAGCTAGCTTGCTGTGGCCTTCAAAGATGGAGCCGTCTGGCTATGTCCTCAGAAGGTAGAAGGGAAGGGAAAATCGGCGTCTCTCATAAAATCAATCCCATTGATAATCTGTCCTCGTACTTTAGTCCCCTTTCCCAAAAGCCACGCCCCCTTC
This sequence comes from Micromys minutus, assembly GCF_963924665.1. Lineage (NCBI taxonomy): Eukaryota > Metazoa > Chordata > Mammalia > Rodentia > Muridae > Micromys > Micromys minutus. The sequence goes on from NC_137973.1 coordinate 35,479,071, forward strand.
TCAAAGGCCACTCCCCTTAACGACACCGCCTTGATGGTCAGTTTCCAACTTACAATCTGGAGTGGATACAGCAGGGCACAGGCATTCCAGCCATAATGAAGCCAGGATGGGCTAAGACAGAGACTAAGACACACCTACGTGTGTGGGTGTGGCTCAGTGAGGAAGCTCTTGCCCACCATGCACAAGCAAACCCAGGTAACACAAGAAGAAAATAAGGAATCAAAGATGCACATTGCTGTATCCCCAGAGCTGCTTCTATGGCAATGCAACATTCCCAGTTTCATCTATGAAACTGCCCTACTGTTTTCATCTGTCTCTCCACGGTCTCCCTGAAATCTGTGCCCGGAGACCTGAGTAACATTTACTTAAGAGCACACAAAAAGAATGCTTTCAAAGTCAAGTCCTCAAGTGCTAAAAGGCTAATCATGCACCAAATCACGTGGCTGGGACTATAACAGTCAGGGTCGCTGTCCACAGACCTTTCAATTAGGTAGACTTTTCTCATGTTTACACCCTTAATGGAGCTATGAATTATCTTTGTTTACTAGGATTAAGACATGATCTCATCACTGTGGTTTAGAATAGCAATTGTCAATATGGGTCCGACTCCCATAGGTATCTTAGTATAAAACCCTAAGATAACCAAATTCATGCCCAGAGCAGTTTAGCTGTGAGTGAAGCAAGGTGCCCAGGGGTGTGTAAAAATCCTTTATTATTTCCATTCAGGCGATGTTCTGTGGGTAATCCCTAGAACTGACAGCCTCATTCCCAAAGAAGTCTCTTATAAACTCCCCAGCCCTCAAGTTTCATGTTTTCACTTAAAAAGATACAAGGTACAAGTATTGATGAAGTTGTGAATTTAGATACAACTTTGTAATTTTTCTTAAAGATTCATTTTAATTATGTGTGTATATGTATGTGTTTATGCACATTAACTCAGTGCCCATAAAAGCCAGAAGAGAGCATCAGATCCCCACTGAAGCTAGAATTACAGGTGGTTGTATGCTGCCTCATGTGGGTTCTGGAAACTGAACTCTGGTCTTCTATAAGAGCAGTGTCTTGTTGTAACTGGGAGCCATCTCTCCAGCCCCATAAGCCTGAACAAGCAGGGATCTGTACAACCATGTGACGTCTTCCTATCATGCGATAAGCCAGAAACTCACTAAGCTTTCTCTCTGTAGAACCAATTCTTAGACAGAGAAGTTGTCCCGAGTCTTCATCACCCATTACCAGTTATTGTTCTTGTCTGAGAAGGGAGGCAGGGCTCTCAGCCCCATGAGCTCTTCAAAAGGACTTCCCAAGACATGACTCAGTCAGTGGGGATAACAGCCATGGGAACGTATTGCACTTCCCGAGGCTGGGCACTGCAGCAGACGTGCAGGAACGCAGGAATGGATTACTGTAGCCAATACTTGATTGCCAGGCATGGTCCTAAGAGAAGCATAGCTGCATTCAGTCCCCCATCCCAGTCCCCTATCTTCCCCAGCATTTTGAAATAGCAATCCTTTCATGAATGACAGAACAGTGATTTTGAAAAAGGAAAATACAAAGCCTGGAATATTAGTGACATCATCTACTCAAGCAGACTAACTTAGCATGGATCAGAGTATACACCATCAGGAGGACAATTCAAGACCTTTGGCTTTCAGTACATCCATGGGTGATGGGGCCTCTCCTACATCTATCTTTACATCTGCTAAGGTATTTACTTGTGCACTGTGTGTGTGTGTTTTAGTAAAATGCACCCCACTCACATATTTGAGTGCTTAGTTACTAGGGAGTGGGACTGTTTGAAAAGATTAGAAGGATTGGGAAGTATAGCCTTGTTGGAGAAGGTGTGGCCTTGTTGAAGGAGGTGTGGCCTTGTTGTAGGAGGTGTGGCCTTGTTGTAGGAGGTGTGGCCTTGTTGGAAGGGGTGTGGCCTTGTTGGAGAAGGTGTGGCCTTGTTGAGGAAGTGTGTTTCTAGAATTAGACTTTGTGGTTTCAAAATCCAACACCAGGCCAAGGCGATCTTTGTTGATCCTTGTTGCCCTGCTGTATGTGATCAGATGTAGCTCTCAGCTATTGCTCCAGCTCCATGTGTCTACCATGTTCACTGTCAGTATTATAATAAAGGACTAAACCTCTGAAAATGTAAGCAAACCTGCATAAGAGTTTCCATGCCAGGGTGTCTCTCTACAGTTATAGAAATGATAAGGCACAAATTTAATAAAGTATGGGGCAGTCGGCCCTTGGAGGAAGGTTAGGAACTCGAGAGCCAAGGTCTTGATCACCTCTCAGGGATCCATCTCTACCCAGGAGCCGCTCCAGCTGCAGCACCAACTTCAGTGAAATTTGAGGGTGCCCTGGATGAGAAAGAGGTCCATCCCTTCATTTCCTAAAAAAAACATTTCCTAAGGCATGAGCTGCATGCCACACAAAGGACAAATGAAAACATGGCAGGTGTGGGAAGGTATAGAAGTGTATGCATCCTCCAGAGAGCCACACAGTATGCCCATTTCTGCTTAGGGTGATGTAAGATTCTGCTTTCCCAGTGTGGGCAGCAAGTGACATCAGGAAGGCATCAGGAATTTAGTGACTGTTAAAGGCCGGCATGGGAGAGCATTGTGTGTTACTAATGCAGGGGCTGAGCGATCCGTGGCATTAAGGTAAACATGCCTTAGTTTTGCAGACATTAGGGAGACTAAACCACATGGGATAATAAGGGAAACTGTCATCAAAGGACTTAAACGAAGCACAGTAGAATAAATGGTAAGTGATAGAAAGAACATTTTTACAGTCTTCAACTGCAGTTGATATGCAGGTGAGGGCAGGCACAAGAAAAGGCAAGGCCTGTGATTGGGCAGTGAAAAAGTAAGGTGGGGACAGAGTTTTGGAAAGGCAGGAGATATAGAAGTCAGGGGGAAAAGCCAAGATGCAGGAGGAAAAAGATGATCCATCTCCATGTGGCTGGCTATAAATAGTCACAGGTAGCTATGAACATCTTATAAGAAATGGATTATTATAGGACAATGTGTCTTATCCAGGTGGGCAGTTTACTTCAATACTAATTGGTTCTGTGTTGATTGTGTGGACATTTTGTGCAGTGGAAATTTTTTGATATAAATCTGATTGACAAATTACAAGTTTCTAGTGTTTTGATTTTGTTGGGCTAGTGGGAATTTTGACAATAACCACAGAGGGTGGTTGAAGGGAGTGTGAGCAGAGCCAGCAACAGAGAGTTGCAGGAGTGTGGCCGCCTCTGGGACCAGAGAGTAACTGTGAGCATACTGGGATAGAAACCGGGAACTTAGGGAGTGAGGTGGAGAGATTTCGAGAGCTCTGGGCCAGAGAGCGAATCCGGCTAACTGAGATGAATATAGCCTGCAAATGCCATGTGGCTCTACAATACTGGTGACCTTTTCTCACACACACACACACACACACACACACACACAATATTGATCATACTCACTCACCCATGTTTCCCGTACTATCTTCCCTCACCCCTCCCAGTGGCCTCCTTCCTATGTCTTAATGATCTCTTCTTTTGCTTGCTCTCCTCTTTTAGATTCCATACACGAAAGAAAACAGACAGTACTTCTTTTTCTGATCCTGGCTCACGTCACTTAGCACATTGATCTCTAATTTTATCTATTTTTATGTCAGTTGCATGATTTTGTTTTGTTTTCATAGCTGTATAACACTCCATTATATCTACATAGCATACATTTTATAGCTTCATCTGATCGATGTCTAGACCCGTTCCACAATTTTACTACTGTGAATACATCAAACACGAGTGTGGAAATTGCCCCTGCTCTTGGGTAGCTCTCTGCTTTCTCCTGTTCCTCCTGCCATCTTTCTGGCCTGGGCTCCACACACAGAGGATGCCCTTGAACTTTTGCAGGCATGTGCCACTGTGCCCGGCTGATGAAGAACTCGGAACTGGAACCAGGCTTTCATGCACAGCCATCAAGCACTGTACCACTGAGCTGCATCCTGTTTCTGCTGCGTGCTGCTTCCTACCCTCTCGGGAATACACCTATGATCATACGGCAGGCTGACTCGTATTTGGGGGACTTTTCATACTGCTTTCCATAACTACTATATCAGTTCAAATCCCCACCTTCTCTGTGTAAGGACCCCACCTTCTCCACATTTTCCCCAGCATCTGCTTTCTCGACAGCATCCCTTCTGACTGGGGTGAGACAGAATTTCATTGTAATTTTGACTTTCATTTCCCTCATGACTAAAAAAACCAACATCGGCAGCTTGTGTGTGTGTGTGTGTGTGTGTGTGTGTGTGTGTGTGTGTGTGTGTACACAGCCATGTATATACATACATACATGTATGCAGTAATAATCATCAAGGAAAAGAGGCTAATGACTACATGGGAGTAGTTAGAGGAGGAGCAACTGGGAGGGGTTTGAGGTACAGAAGGCATGAGAGAGGTGATGTAATTCTAGTTCAATTAAAACATATCAGAATCATTGAATAACTGTATTCATCGTTTTATTGCGTATTGGATGTGTGTCTTTCCTGACTTGAAAAAGTGTCTGTTAGCTCATTTGTTCCTTTATCACTTGGGCTATTTGTTCTTTCAGTGGTTCACTGTGGTCCTTATTAGGGTTGCTACTGCTGTGATCAAACATCGTGAGGTGTTGGGGAGAAAAGGTTTATTCTGCTTATGTTTCTACATCACAGCTCATCATTAAAGAAGTCAGAACAGGAACTCAAGCAGGGCAGGAACCTTGAAGCAGGAGCTGACACTGAGGTCATAGAAGAGTGTTGCTTTCTGGTTTGCTTCCCATGGCTTGCTTAGCTTGTTCCTTGTAGAACCCAGGACCACCAGCCCAGGGGTGGAACCACCCACAATGGACTGGGCCCTCTTCCACCAACCACTAATTAAGAAAATGCCCTACATTTCTATGTAGCCTACTTATGGCTGGGTCTTACAGAGGCATTTCTCAACTGAGATCCCCTCTCACAAAAGCTTGTGTCAAGGTGACAAAAATATCTAGCACAATTGTTTTGAGTTTTTTCATATGTACTGAATATTAATCCCTTATCAGATGGTTTGCAAAGACTATTTTCCACTCTATAAGCTATCTCTTGACACCATCATTTCCACTGATACTCCAAAAAATAATTTGATAAGGTTTGCTTTGTAAATTCTTATATATTTCCTTAACAGCCCTTTCTGAAAATCCTTGCCTGTGCCAATGTCTTAAAGTGTCTCTCCTGTATTTTTCTGTGGTGGTTTCAAAGTTTCAAGTCTTATATTAAAGTTGATGATGTATGTTAATTGGGTGTTTGAAAAAAGACTGTCTTGTATCCAGTGTATGAGCCTGATACTTTTATTGAAAGTCTGATGGCTGCACTGTTTGGTTATCTCCAGCTCCTCTGTCCTGTTTCACTGTTGCTCATGGCAGGTTCTGTGTCAGTAAGGTGTCATTCTTGTTACAATGTTTCTTTAGCATGATTTAAGATGAAGTGTCAATTCCAGTAGATGACTTCAATATCTCACTGTGGTTTGAATATGCTTGGTCCAGGGGTTGGCACTATGAAGAGGTGTGGCCTTTCTGCAGGAGGTGTGACCTTGATGAAGGAGGTGAGGTCTTGCTGGAGAAATTATGTCACCATGGGGGTGGGCTTTGAGGCTCCTATGCTCAGGCTCCGCTCAATGTAGAACAGGAACTTCCTCCTGGTTGCCTGTGTAAGAGAGACTCTGTCTGACTGCCTTCGGCTCCTCCAGCACCATGACTGCCTGGCTGCTGCCGTGCTTCCTGCCAGGATGATAATGAACTGAGCCTCTGAAACTGTAAGCCAGCCCCAATGAAATGTTTTTCTTTATAAGAGTTGCCTTGATGTCTCTTCACAGCAATAAAACCCAAACTAAGATGCTCACTCTCCCTGATAGATAAGTCATTCAGAGAAACACAACAGTAACAACAATTACAAAAACCAGAGTTAAGTGGCCTTACAGGCGAAATGGAGACAGCAGACATCTAGAATATTCCACTCAAACACTGCACAGCAATCTTATGGGTTTGCTTCTCGGTGTCTCATAAAGCTTTCTCTAAAAGAGACCACATTGCAGGATATGAAACAAGGAAACAGGCTTAAGATACAGGAGATTGAAATGAGTCCTTGTATCCCATCTGATCACAGAGGAACTAGAAGTCAAAAGCAAATTGACTCACAACCATCTGCAATAGGCAAACCAGGAAGCTACGACACAATGGAAGCAGTTCTAAGAGGGAACACTTTGGCTTCGAAAGCCTACATTAAAACATCCAACTGCTGGGTTGGTGGTAGGTTCATGCCTTTAATCCCAGTACTCAAGAGGCAGTCAAGCAGATCTCTGTGAGTTCAAGGCCAGCCTGGGCTACAGAGCTACTTCCAGGCTAGACAAGGCTGTTTCACAGAGAAACCTTATCTCGGAAAACCAATAAAATAAAAGGTGGAGGGTTGGGGTGAAGAGATGGCTCAGCAGTTAAGAGCACTGGCGGATCTTCCAGAGGTCCCTAGTTTAATTCCCAGCAGCCACATAGTAGCTCACAGCTATCTGGAATGGGATCTGATGCCCTCTTCTAGTGTGTCTGAAGACAGTTACAGTGTGCTCATATGCATAAAACAAATAAATAAATCTTTAAAAAGAAAGAACAAAATCAGCCAGAGAAATCCATATAAATAACTTAGTGGTACATCTTAGAAAAATAAGACAAATCAGAGCCTAAATCAGTATCTGAAAAAATAATAATGATCAGGGTAGAAATTAATAAAAAGAAAACTAAAACAACTTACAAAGACTCAGCAAAAGAAGAGTTGGCTCTTTGAAGTGATAAATGATATTGAAAAATCTCTGTGCCAAACAAACCAAAAACCAAGAATACTCACTTTAAAAAATTAGAAATTCTAGCATTGCTAATTTTGCTCAAGGTAACTGTACTGTTCTTGTCTGGCTTGCACAAAGCCCTGAGTTCAACCTCTAAAACTGAAAAGAAATTGTGCTTCTTAAGAAATGATATAGTAAGTAATAATGTGGGCTCTTTAAACCCTTTGTGCTTCCGTCTGGCTCTTAGATTCTCCCTGTTCAGCTCTGTGAAGAATGTCATTGGAATTTTGATAGAGATTGCATCCAATCCATCTGTAGGTGGCTTTCAGAAATGTTGGCCACTCCTATAATATTAATTCTCTCAATCTGTGAACACAGGGTGTCTTTCTACATTCAGTTGTCTTCTGCAGTCTCCTAACCTGGTGTTTTATAAGTACGTGATAGAAACCTTTCACATCTTTGGTAAGATTTATTCATAGGTGTTTTTTACCTTGAGAGAGCTACAGTGAAGGTAATTGTTTTCCTCTCAGACATCTAAGTCTCAGTAGTCCTCCTAAGTACCAAATCCATTTGGTAGGTGAAGAAACAATCTCCAGGTCTGCTGGTTTGAATGAGAAATGTCTCCTGTGTGCTCAGGCATTTTAGCACGTGGTTCCCAGTAGGTGGCGCTGTTTGGGGCGCTTTAGGAGGTGCAGCCTTGCTGGAGGAAAGGATACTTCGAGAATATGTCACTTAGCCCTATATCGAGTTTGCTCTCTCTGCTTCCTGCTTTGGCCCATGCTGCTTGCTGCTGTGCTTCCCTGCCAAATAAACCCTTTTCCCACTAGAAGGAGAAGTCAAAGCAAACTCTTTCTTCCACAATTTATTTTTGGTCATTTTTTTTTTTTTTATCACAGCAGCAGAAAAGTAACTGATACACCAGTAGAAATAAGAAAATATTAATTTAAATATATGTTGATCTCTATTTCCTGACAGGCTGCTACCACGACGTCAGTGGCAATCCTGTGCATTGTTATAGGGGAAGGGTTGCCCCTGTGCACTTCTAGGGACGGGGTAGTTGCCCTGTGTGTTGCTACGGAGGCTGCACTGTGCATTGCTGGGGGGAGGGGAGAGACTGTTTTGTGCATCATTATGGAGGGCTGTCCTGTGCATTACTTTGTGCATTATTTTTTTCTTAAAGATTTATTTATTTATTACATATAAGCACACTGTAGCTTCAGACACACCAGAAGAGGGCGTTAGATTTCATTACAGATGGTTGAGAGCCACCATGTGGTTACTGGGATTTGAACTCAGGACCTCTGGAAGAGCAGTCAGTGCCCTTAACCACTGAGCCATCTGTCCAGCCCATGTCCTGTGCATTGTTATGGAGGGCTTCCCTGTGCAGTGCTGTGGGGAGACTACCTGTGTATTGGTGTGGGAGGGTTGTCCTGTGCATTGCAAGACAATTAATAGTATCTCTGAACCCTGACAACTAGATGCAATAATCTCTCTTCTCAGTTATGGCCTTTTACAAAACCTACCCGGGAATATTACCAAGTGCTTCCTGAGGGGCAAATTCATCCTAACTGAGAGCTAGGATGTGAACTGTCCATGGGTGAGAACTCTCAACATTATTGCAGAGATGTGTTTGTGGAGGAATTCTCGCCTTAATGTGCCCCGTCATAGGATATCGACTGGGTAGCATCAGGAAGGCTCCGCAGCAGCTTTGTGAGCAGACACCTCACCCACCAAGGACAGAGGGACACCGTGGAATTCAACAGCGGAGGGTGACTCAGGAGTATTCTTAGAGAACAGGTTGCTTCTTGATTCATCTTGAATCGTGCCTATAAAGAAGTCCACAGAAATCTCCCAGAAGGTGAGAGCTCTGTGGAATGCCTGGTACAATGAGGATGTTCTAAATTACTTCCCAGCTTCTTAAAATTATGTTTTTAATCAGCATATAAAATAGCGGATTTCATTGTGACATAGATACCATTGTGCTTTGTTCTGATTAAAATAAATTCAAACCGAAGAATAGACACCGTTAGAGATGAGAACCTTAAACAACAGCTTAAAAAGTCAGAGCCAACTGGGTGTGGCGGCACACGCCTTTAATCCCAGCACTCAGGAGGTAGAAAGGGGGGGGGTGTCTGTGAGTCTGTGGCCAGCCTGTCTACATAATGAGTTTTTGGGCAGCCAGGGTTATGTGGGTAGATTCTGTTTCCAAACAAACAAAGACAGTTCAGGATACGAGTAGAGTGAGCCAGGGGACTGATGCTTTTTCTTTCTCTCTTTTTAAAGAGCCAGACAGTGGTGATGTTCACCTTTAACCCTAGGCAGAGGCAGGTGGAGCTTCGTGAGTTCAAAGCCAGCCTGGTCTACAGAGCTAGTTACAAGACAGCCAAGGATACACAAAGAAACCCTGTCTCAAGAGAAAAAAAGACTTATTTTTGTTTTATGTGTATAAGTATTAGCCTGGATATGTGTATATGTACCCTGTGCAGGAAGATACCCACAGAGGCCAGAAGGGGACATTAGGTCCCCTGTCATAGTTACAGACAGTTGCAAGCTGAACCTGGGTCTTCTACAAGAGCAGCAAGTGCCCTTAGTCACCAAACCATCGCTCTAGCCCAGGGACTGGTGCATTTTAGGCTGGGTTTTTGATAGCCCTTATTTTAGAAACCACATATAGGCATTATTTTCATTTTAAAAATTGGAACACCTATGAAGCTATTGAACTCTAACCAGAAGTGCTTTGGTTCATTGCTACTGAAAACACAGGACCTGGCTGGGCCTCATGGTGGCGTGTTCAGTGTGTGCAAGGTCTGGGTTCAGTCCTGGCAGCACACACGTACACAAAGCAGGTATTAAGAACGCTTTCTGGAGATGTGGGATGATTTCTACCAAAAGGCAATGTTTTCACGGCCTCTAGATTGTATCCATGGTGGTGATGGAGAATAAAGATGTAGGCCAGAATTTACATTTTTAAAACTTCATATCGTGCTATTTTTTTTAAAACAGTAAAATTTGGAAACAAATACCAAAAGCCCCAGCAATGAGAGAGTGGCCAGATGGATGTCTAACCATATGTACATCCTTCAAAGGAGTTTATGAAGAACTGTGATCATGTGGAGAAGTCTCCAGGATGTTAGGGAGGAAAAAAAAAAAAAAATCCCAGGCAGACAGTGACCTTGAAGATCCTGTGCCGCCAGTACAACCACAAAGCCGAGCCTGAAAGGGTACAGACTGGCACTGGCATGCCGGCTACCTCTGGGATTGAGGTAGTTCTTACCTTCTCGGTTTCTCCTCAGTTTCCCAGTTTTCCTTCCGCTGGCGTGCACTGCTTCCCTCCGCGGGAAGAATTCTAATGTAATTTTTTCTAATCAAATAGGAAGTGAGCCGTAGCATGAAATGTTTTTGCTTCGGAATAAAACTTGCACGGGGCAGCGAAAGCCTGGAGGTGGGGACCCCGGGCCTTCCTGGAACTCACAGCCGTAGAGATGGAACAAATACCAGCTTGAAGTTTCACTTCGCATAATTTCATCGCAGTCACAGAACACGCTTTGCCTCATCCGCAGTCTACCCGGGGGTGGCAGTACGCGTCCCTTTCACAGGTCTGAGTCTGTGGAGTTGGTGCAGAGCAAGCCAAGAATTCTTAAACTCGGGCTCTTCTATTTCAGGCAGACAGCAGACGAGGCATGATACTTATAGGTATTTAGGTCAACAGCTCTCCTGTACCCACAGATCCCCGTAGCTCCCACCCTCACCGAAGAACCTTCCGTTTACCGCAATGCAGGCCATCACAGAAAATCACCACTGGACATATTGCTGAGATCACAGTAAATGATTCTTCATAAAGCTAAACACTTGAGAGATGGAGACGCTGGGGCGAGGGGTGGGGGTTGGGGTTTGGAAGTTTGAAGCTAACCTGGGTTACATAAGAGTCTCAGTCTCAAAACAAAAACCAAATCAAACCAAACCAACCAAACAACCAATCAACCAACCAACCAGCCAAACAAACAAACAAACGGAAAAAAAAAAAAAAACCCAAAACAACAAAACAAAACAAAAAGAGGGAAAGAAAAAAAAGTCACTAATCTGATGATGAGAGAGGAGGAAAGAAAGACAGCACTGGAAGGGAGATACCAACCAAACTTTGGAGGTCAGAAAGAGGCTGAGCCAGACCATGACAGCGACAGGGAGAAACCTCTGTGTGACATGGCAGAGGCCTCAGTGAGAGGACAGTGTTCTCCAGTGAGCCCCAAGGAGGCTCAGAGGTCAAGCTATCAGCAGTTTAGGAACATGAGAAGGTGAAGAGAGAGGAACTGACCCGGTCTGTAAGCGGTTAGAACACTCAGCTGTCCCTTCTTCCCACCAGACAGCAGAAACCTTAAGTCCAAGAGCTCAGCAAACCCTGAAGGATCGCGGACCAGCGAGGACATCCGGGGATTCAGTGATCGGCTCATCATTAGGCATCATCCATAGAGGAGCACAAGAGTTTGAGGAAAAGGTCTTGCTGGGTGTGGTGGCGCACGCCTTTAACCCGCAGCTCTCAGGAGGAGCCCAGGGCAGGAAGACTCAGAACAACCTGGGTTCATAGCGGAATCCTGCCTCCAACCACTAAAGGAAGATGCTTACAGGAAGAAAGAAAGCAGGAAGGCAGGAAAAGAAAAAGAATAGAACCTACAAAAGAAAAATTAGGGACTACATGAACTTATTATTCTTTGGGGAGGTGGTTCTCAACCTTCCTAATGGTGAGACCCTCTAACACAGTTCCCTGTGTTGTGGTAACCCCCAACCATAAAGTTATTTTATTGTTACAGAGAAATACTGCTTTAATGTGGAATTCTGTCTTTTTCCTTCCCAAACTATCAGAACTCTAGTGAGCAGAACTGTGCACCAGACCAGAATACCGAAGAGAAACTGGTCAGAGGGGAACAACTTCCCACCTGATATTACAAACATTCCCAGAAAAAAAAATGGCCACTTTTCAATGCTTTGAGTGAGGCCTACTAGACAGTAAGTCCCTCCTGTCCACACAATTGGTTCTCCAGTTCTTGCTGATAAAGGACATGGGATGTGATGCTTCAAGTCCCAAGTTATTCAAGGGACCAAGGAGGCCTGCCTAGGCAACAGAGCAAAACTCTGCCAGGGAAAAAATCTCATTAAGAGTCACTAGGGGTTGGGGGTCCAGGTCAGTGGAATCCCCCCCCTTACCTACCCTCCGTGCTAGCAAGAAATCCTGAGTTCAGTCCTTAAAACAAAGAAAAAGGGAGAGATGGAAGGGGGTGGGAAGGGGAGAAAGAAAAGGAAGAATGAATCACAAAAGTCTCCAGCGCAAAGGCAGGTTGAGTACTACAACTTTAGTAACAGAGAAGTGAAGGGAATACAAAGGAACCAAATTGGAGATGCACCTGACACGGCTCAGCCATAGCAAGGCCAGCACACTGCAGAGCTAGGACTCAGAAAAATATTTTTAAGTATCATGAACTTAAAACCAGAAAGACAATTATATAGATAAAATGTCTGAGACAAGAGTCTCAGGCTGGCCTTGAACGTGTTGCAAACCTCCTGCCTCAGTTTCCTAGCTCTGAGATTATTGTTGTGAACCATCATACCAGCCTTAAAATTTCTAAGACCATAATCTTGGAAGGAAGGAAGGAAGGAAGGGAGGGAGGGAGGGAGGAAGGAAGGAAGGGAGGGAGGGAGGGAGGAAGAAAGGAAGGAAGGAAGGAAGGAATGCAGGAAGGAAACACCCAAGTTTAAAGGCCATCAGTTTTGCCATTGGGAAACTGACCCTAATACATACCATTGTAAAACTAAACAACTGGGTAAAAGAGGAATTTAAGTGAGAGTCCATATACTTCTAATTGACAGTACTAGGTGCTAGAATAGAGTGGAAGAAACACCATTCAGTTCTGAGGAAGGTGTTTGAATACCTGGTCACTTAGCCACATGTTCTCTCTGTGTGTGTCTCTGTCTCTGTCTCTCTTTCTCTGTCTCTCTGTCTCTCTGTCTGTCTCTCTGTCTCTCTGTCTGTCTCTCTCTTTCTGTCTCTCTCTCTGTGTCTGTCTCTGCCTCTCTCTCTCTCTCTCTCTCTCTCTCTCTCTCTCTCTCTCTCTCTCTCGGGAAGGACGGCCTCTGAATTCTCTGGTTTGTTTCCCTGGAGACCACTGAAGAAGGTGCTTCATCAAAGGAAGGAGGAGTCATGAGTGTGAGACAGCAAATCCAAAAGAACAGAGAGAGCCCTGGAATGCTACCTCAGTAAGGAGAACAGCAAGCCCCAAAGGGTAGGAAGAGGGAGAGCAGAAGGATAGATTTACGTACATGTTTGCCTTTCTAAGAAGAGTTAACCCGAGGGTACAAGTATTAGCAATAGCACAGATAAAAAGCTAAACATTTACCCCCAAGGCCCCTTTAAAAGATCGCTTTTCATTTATTGCTGTTGTGTGTGTTTATGTGTGTGTTCCACAAGTGTATGCATACCCACAGAGGCCGGAAATGGCTTTGGATCCCTTGGAGCTGGATCTATAGAAAGTTGTAAGGTGTCATGTGTGGTGCTGAGAACCCAACCCGGGTCCTCTGGAAGAACAGCAAGCGCTCTTAATCACTAAGCCATTTCTCTGACCCTTAGGACATTTCACAATGTCAGTCAGAAATCTCACCAAGAACTATACTAGGGGGGTTGTGGCAAGTGCTGAGTGTGTTGGAGCGATGCCCTGTTTAAACCAACACAAGAAGGAAAGGAAGGAAGGTTAAACACAAGCAAATGCAGCTAGATATGAATATAAATATTAGGAGAGATATCTGAAGGAGTTAGAGTGGATCCTCTGGAGAACAAGTAGAGGGTACAGCATGGGGGGAGTAAGGCTGACATTTCACTGTAGGCTCCTGAATACTTGTGGAAGTGCAAAGTTCTGCCAGGATTATGTAAATCGACACTTAATGCTGCTTGAATTGTCCTTTGAGATTGTATTTGCTGTGTGTTGTTTCTGAGACACCACCCTAGATTCAGTCCGAAGGCTCAGTGTCCACTGGTGGCTCTGGCTTACGACACAAATGGGGCCACAGGTCACCTTTTGAGCACCCCTCCTCTCCTGACAGAGCTGCTACTGACCGGTCTGTGACACACATTCTGTTCACACGAACGGCTGAGGAGATAAACTGCAGGAAGGACAAACACACACTTTCATCACTTAGGGACAGCTCTGTGTCCCTCTAGGAAATGGTTTAGCCTTCAGGTTTGCAGATTCGGGAAGACAGCCAGTCAGGTCACTGCAGAGGCTGCAGTCTCAGCGTGCTGTTTAACTTTCTGGGCTACCACTACGGCAGTGGTCCTCAACCTTCCTAATGCCGCGACCCTTTAACACAGCTCTTCGTGTCGTGGTGACCACCCCAACCCGCAGTCATACATTTTTTTTTGGTAACTTTTGCTTCTGTTATGAATCATAATGTAAATATTGGATACGTGACACCCGTGAAAGTTACTCTACCTGCCAAAGGGCCGTGAACCCCAGGCTAAGAGGTTGAGAGCCGCTGCTCTAGTCTTTACGACTGCCTTAGAGCCAATTGGAAATCCCCGGAGGTAGGAGCTGGAAAGATTCGGGTCTGGACTCAGAGTCAATGGTAAGATCCAAGTTTCCATTGGCCTCCACTGATCCTGTAATATTGTTCAAGAAACTCTTTGAGATGGACATTTCCCCTGCCGCTAACAGGAGCTTAGTGGACACTGCAGACCAAAGCAGAGGCTAGGAAACACTGCCTTGGGTTTCCATGACCTTTGCACCCTGAGTGCTGTCCCAGCCAGGGTCCAGCCTTCCCTGCTCCCTCCATCTCTCCTGCACCCATCTTGTACAAAATATAAACTTTCCTTCCCCAAGCTTTCCCCAATGGTTCTCAACCTGGGGTTCTCAATGCTCCTTTGGGAGATTTACATATTGAATAATCTGCACATCAGACATTTACAATTCATAACAGTAGCAAAATCAGTTATGAAGTAGCAACGAAGTAATTTTATGATGGGGGGAGGAGGTCAACACAGCATGAGGATCTGGATTCAAGGGTCGCAGCATCAGGAAGGTTGAAAACCACTGCCTAATTGGAAACCCTGGTGATCTTCCTGCATGCTTATTGGCAAGAGGCCGCCCAGCTCCTCTGATTTGGATAAAGCCTTATCCTGTGATGAGTCCTTCACTGAGAGAAACCAGATCAATGTGACCAGTTTTGAGTGGGGTTCCCAGTGGGCACCTTCCAGGGGCATGCTACCTCTGGGGTTAGATGTCGAAGAACAAGTCCACACCTCATATGTCCTCACCACGATCGCCCTTATGCGGACTCTGTTCCAGTCAGGTGTGGATAGCTTTCCTCTCCATCTTAACGGGTGCTGCCTCCGGAGTCCACTGACTCCACCCTGCTCTGATCTCCAGTGCTGACTGCCAGCTCTCCCGAGAAGGCTGTGTTCTGCATTGTAGGATGGCCCTGAGAGGGCCATGGGCAGATGAGGACAGATGTGCTCACCAATGTAAATGCCACCCACACGCTATTTTCAAACTTTGCACATCTCATGTAGCCCAGCACGGTCTTGAACTCCTGCCTCAGTCTCCCAAGAACTGGGTTATAAGTATGCACCACCACGCTTGGCATATTCTACTAGTTGGCAAACATTCCTATTCACAATAAATAATTTTTATCACATTTAAAAATCTTCTTTAGATTCTATTTTCCTGTTTTTTTTCATTTTGGATGAATGCCATTTATTATCATGAAGTTTGCTTTAAAACAAATGATGCTTTTATTATGAGTACGGTAGCTTTACGTCAGAGATTAAGAGTAGCAGTTTTAGTTTCAGGCCAGCCCTCTAACTCCTGGGCTTGGTTTTGAGATGTAACACTAGAAAAAAAAAAAAAAAAAAAAAAACCCCACTATGAGCAGGGAGGGTATGAGTCACAGTGTTACAAAGTAGCTTTTCCCGTGGGATTGATAGCTCTGCAGTTGAGCAATCAGCCTGCAGAGGACCTGAGCTAAATTCCCAGCACCTATGTTTAGTGTGGAGAAGCAGACGTGGGGAGTTTAACAACCCTAAACTCCCGTTCTAAGAGACCCGAAACTCTTCAGATCTCTGAGGGCGCCTGTACTCACGTTCATATATGCACAAATACACATGATTAAAAAGAAAATTAGTCTTTTTAAAAACAAAAATAGGAAGCTCATTATCTTTCAGCGTTTCGTTTAAATATTTTCTTACGTTTATTTATTCCGGCATGTGTGTCACACGTGTGTGCCACGACTCACATGTGACGATCAGAAGACAATTTACAGGTGCCTTTCCTCCTGCCACCTGGGCCCCAGGTGGTTAAGCTTGCAGCAGGCACGTGAAGCTACCGGCTGCCTTGCCAGCCTACAGCTTCTCTTAAATCAAGCAACGTGTTCTTGTCATTTGTTCTGAAAACTCAAAATGGGGATAGCAAAGTGTTCCTTCTTTCAAAGTTCAGTTACTAACAGCATCTACTACCCCATCATTTATCAGTTAGTTTTCTCCGTAGACCACATGGATCAGTGCAGGCTGTTCCGATAGTAGACCTGCACTCTTAGGAAGACAGTGGATTTCAATTGTGTGGTGGACTGTAATATTAAAATAGTTAAAGCTATGTCCTTTTACAGTTTTGGGTAATCACAGTCTTGTCTGCTGGAAGGGCGCACAGCTTCCAAGCCATCTAATTTGTTTTTCTTACTGGTTTCACCCAAGTTTCCGTTTCATCTCTCACCCTATCTGTGGCTGCTAATCCCAAAGAGCACCACTGCTGTTCTGCTACAGTGAGGTCTCAAAGCTGTTAAAACATCAAGAGTTGCAAGCTCGCTCAGCTGTGGAACAGAGAGGAGACCCTTAGCCCAGGACATCTCTTCACCAGCTTCTCTCGGTGCGTTCTTGTCTCCTTGGGTCATTCACACAAACATCCTGTCTCAAAGTCCACCATTGAAATCCAGCAACTGGAACTCCCAGCCAGCCCACAGCATCGGATACTCACAGTCCGATGGGCATTTTGTCGACTTCTGCAATGAGATATCACATTTTCTTCCACCATTGAAATTGTCTTCTGTTACAAAATCAGCCTTTTCCATTTGTATCTGCACAGACCCAGTACAGAGGAGCAGTTGAAAGGTGAGGCCAGTGGCTGTATTGCATGCAGCCACCCTCTGCACTTAGAACTAGAAAGGAAACAGGACAGTATTTAAATATTGCTGTACAAATGTCCTGGTCCCAGGCTTGTAATAATGGAGACACTGTCATCGCACAAACGTCCAAAAGAAATTGCTTAGAGTGTTCTCAGAAATCTTGGGGTCTACTTCCTCCTAGAAGTCAGGAACAGGATGCTGTGGACTGTCAATGGGTCATTAATTTGACATTCATTGGCCCTTTTGTTGACAGAATTGAGGGGGGTGGGCTTATTCTAATGCCTACCACTAAGACTCATTCTAGGGGAGGCATGAAATGCAGGGCAGCTGCTTAGAAACTATGGGCAGCATAGTCCCATGCCCTGCCTTTACCAGCATGGAACACGGAAGGTGATCCACAATTGTGGGCCCAATAGGCCCTCAAGAGGTTTGAATTGACCCTCAGTCCTGGCGTCTGGAAATCCATCATTCCACATAGACGCAGACACCCGAGCTGAATGAGTAATTAGTATGGTTTAGAAAATTCAATTCAACAAGCAGTTATTGAGTGCACTGTGAGCGCACAGTGTTCAGGACCAGGTGCTGGCGGAGGGAGGAAACAAGGGTAGGAGAGAACATGCAGTCATCTACAGAACGCTGCTCGCTCCCAGAAGTGCTCAGTTCTGGCAGAGACAAAGCCTACGAAGGAAATAATGAGAAAATACTAGAGACAGTGTATGATATTTAAAACCATAGGCTGAATGTAAATCAGACCTGTGGCCTCAGCACGGGTGATGGATCAGATGGGAACTGGGATGGCAAGGAGCCTGTCGGTGGACAATTAACTGGTCCAGGGAAAGCTGAGGAGGCTGCATTGGAACATGGGAAAGCACAGACTGGAGGACCTGCTGGCATTGCCAGGGCAAGGAGAGCTAAGCATGTTGAAAGTGTACTCTTATTTTGACAGGGAAGATTTTAGTAGATCTTCCTAGAACTGTGTGTGAGAATGTATACATGCAAATGTCTAAGTTTGTGTATGTGTAATTTTAAGCCCCCCTTTTTGTTCTAGAAGCACCTTTTCCTTTATAGGAGGCACAGTGGTCCTTGTGCTCACAGACAAGTACCAGGGACAGGGGGCACCAGAAATGTCAAACGCACAGGCCTGTCTCTTCATAGGGAGAGATGTGTAACCTAACGTGCTTTCTATCCAGAAGGCTGGGAGAGGGTGTGGTTGATAGCCTGGTGACATTGTACTATCTGTGTCACCAAGGCTATAGTGAATACTTTCCCAGAGCCTTACAGTAAGCTTGTTAATCTATAGAATCTACTTTCATGGATAACCCCACACATTGTCAATCTACAGGACCTATCTTTATAGACAATGTCACATGTACTTTACAATGATTTTTGATGTGGTCATGTCTTAAACTTTATGGTGCTCACAGGAGTTATTTATCACCTGGGACCTTTTCAGCAAATTGTGCTATGCTTAAATATGCCTACAATAAATATGCCTGAGTAAGACTGGAAAATTTGAAACAACACCAGCTACTAGGTCATATTGAACTGAACAGCCTCCTTGCTTCCTGCAGATTGTTTCTACTTTGTTCATGGGAGAGGATGATCCCCCCATATCATGACCTTCTCTGTGGAAGATCAAAGGCTGGGCTTCTCAATGGGATATTTCCATAAATGATGAAGCTATCATGAAAATTAATTTAAATTTCCTGAGGTTGTTAGCTAACCTGCACAGAGAGATATGCATGGAATATGGATATAAGGGGAACAAGGAAGGATGTAACATTCTTAGAGTGATCTCAGTGCAAACACTGTGTTAAAAAAACGTCTTAGAGTCGTTGATTCCATCAATGGTTTCCCTGCCCTTCCAGATACATGGGGACAAACTTTCCCTCTTTTGAAGTAGGCGGAGTCGTACGACTCCCAGTGCTGTGAACAGTTTCTGAGAGGAAGTGGTACAGTGATACAGTCTCGTGCTTCTGCGTGCTCCTCTCCCTCCATCACTGAAGAGCTCACAGGCACAGATAGAGCCTCGACCAGGATGGACCGTGGAGGCAGCTCCTCGGTGATGTGTGCTCTGGAGAGTCACTGAGGACCTTGGTGGACTTTTCAGGAGTGAGGTAATTAGCTGCTGTGCTAAGACTTAAGATGTTGGGGTTCCCTCTGCCATGGTAGCACCTCGTCCTATCTCAGTTTAAAGACATGTCTGACAGATCTCTCACAGGTCAGAGCTGAGTTCAAAGAAGGTAAAGACAACCTCCAGGTATTAGTGAACTTTCTGGGGAAATAAACTATTTTAAGACTCAATGCGCTCAAACCTTGTATGCCTTTTTGAGTCTCCCGATTGCCCCTTGAGGGAAGCAACCAACCGCTTGACTCTTGACTCTGCCAGCCCCACCCCACAGCTGTGGTTTTGCCAAGATTTCTGTGCTGTGTGAAGATTGGGTGGAGGCTCTGGACCAGCTCATAAAGCAAGTCTTATTTGTGCTGAGCCACACGGGCACGTATAGAAATTAAAGAAAACAGCACACCAGAGAACATAGAACTTGGCTTGCTCAACAGTCACTGGGTATCCAGTGAGGCTACCAAGAGCAGGGGAGTAAGGACTGGAGAGGAATCTTGGCCAGAGAGCAGAAGAGCCAAACAGATGCAAGCTTCTCTTCCTTTGTCCCTCTCACACAACACACAGAGGCAGGGTTTTGTCTTGTGACACTTGCAGTCAGCAGTGGTGGTGATCCTCCCTGGCTGGTGGTCCTCCCAGGGTGGTGATCCTCCCTGGGCTGTGGTCCTCCCTAGGTGGTGATCCTCCCTGGGCTGTGGTCCTCCCTAGGTGGTGGTCCTCCCTGGGCTGTGATCCTCCCTAGGTGGTGGTCCTCCCTGTGGTGGTCCTCCCTGGGTAGTGGTTCTCCATGGGTGGTGGTCCTCCCTGGGTGGTGATTCTCCCTGAGTGGTGGTGATCCTCCCTGAGCTGTATGCTGTCTTATTTACCACAGTTCAGGTATCACACACAAACATCACCCCCCCCCACAACACACACACAGTTTTTTACCTGTAACACCATGGACCTGTGCTTTTTGAAGAGAAGGTACCAATCTTTGTCAGGTTCTCAGGAGAACTTGGAGTAAGACAATGAATAGTATCATCCCATTGTAGTCTCAGGATTAGTCAGGAAGGTGACATCAGAGGCCTGAATCAGAACAAGCAGATGTTCCAGAGGATTATCAAGTGACATTCCATCTCCTGTGGTCCCTTTGACACAACTGTTGTTTCTTCCTGAAATGAATATGATTTACAAGTTGCTGTAAGATGCTCTCCGGTTTCTTTCATTTGGTGTATGGAAATATCTTTATTTTTCCCTTTTTCTTGGTAGGAAGTTTTGCTAAGCACAATTGTTAAGTTGACAGGTACTTCCTCTGGGCAACAGGAGGGGCCTCGTCTGAGGGTTTTGTTCTTGTTCTGTTGACAAACTCTCAGATACCCATGAGCAGATCTGTCTTCACCGCCTAACTGCTTTCATTTTCCTTTCTATGATCTTCTGCAGTTTTGCTACCGTGTATCTGGGGTTGAGGATCCTTAAAATTTATCACGATTGGCATTTATTACACTGTCATGACCAAGGATTCTGGAAAGATTTTTCCATGTGATCTCTTCAGCGAATACCTTCCCTTTGACGGGAGTAGGATGTGGAGGTTCTCTGAAAGCAGCACCCCAGCCTCCATCTCCACACTTACTGTCCCCCAAGGCAAGAAGATGATTTATCCAGCAGGTGAACTGAGCTCAGGCACCGGAGTGGCTCGGTTACACCTGCTGTTCCCCTTTCTCTGGGTGCAGGCAACAAGCAGCGCTCTGTTGCTCTGAGTTTAATTTTCTTCAGGACAGACACTGGAGAGGACGGGGGTCAAGGGTTGAGCTTCGATTGTCCAGCACTGCCTGTTGTGATCTAGGTTAATTTGCTCAATCCAAGACAGTATCGGGAGCATTATTAGACATGCTCCTTCGTGCTTATTCAACTGTCCCCTCAGTAATAAACCTGGTGGTTGATCTCCAGCTACAAAATCCAATGTACATTTCCAGTTGCTTCCAAGAGTGATGAAAAATGGAGTGGTGGTTGGTCACTTATTGTCCTTTGCTCAGCATTTCTGATCCCTCTGTCTTTTCTTCTGGAATTCTAACTCATTCTGTGCTAGACTCCAATATGTTGTTTATCTCTTAACTTCCATTTTATATTTGCCATGCTTCTACTACATCTCCTCCCTCCGTCCCAGGTAACTTCTTCCAGTTCACTGATTCTTTCTTCAGCTGTGTGTGGGCCATTCTGTTTTTCTTTTTTTTTTTTTCTCTCTCTCTCCTTTCCTCCTACACTGCTATAAGCTATATCTTAAACCTAACACCCAAGGTCCCGTAAAACCTGTTTTGCCTGGTGTTTTTACTAACCCTGGCTTTAGGTAGCTTATTTCTACATGTCTTCCATAGTTTCAGTATGATCTTCTGTTTGACTGAATATGTGGGAATCCTGAGAGGCGAGGATTATAGACAGTACCTTCGGGAAACAATTAGTGTTTGTTTCTGCAGTCACTGAATACAAAGCAAACCTGGAGGTGCATCCATAAATACCTCCTGCTATGCTTTCTAGGGCTACATGGTTTGCAAAATCCAGTTCCAAACTCACAGTTCTAAGAACCATTTTCATCCAGACAGTTTAAACCAGGACTGAAAAGGTCCCCTGGATGTCCCCTGTGTTCTGAGCGCTTTTTGTGTTGAGCTCCTTCGGCTGACAACTCAGCTCTGTCAGCATTGCAAGGAGGTCTCCATCCTGACCTCAAGTTGGTAAGGGTTTGGTGTTAACTATGGTCCTTATGTCACCTTTGAACCCCGGAGTCTGGGTTACAGATAACTACAAATCCCCAAGGAGCAATGACAGCCCCCACGAACAGCTTGTCACTGAGTTTCCTGGTCTCAGCTTCATTCAGGGAGAGCCTTCACAACCTGCTTCTGTCGAGATCAGTTACAGCTTTCAGGGGTACATGATACATGCCCAGCAGTTTAAGGGGTCCTGCAGTGAGGTGTTTTCTACTCTGCTCACAATATTGCCAAAAGCAGAAATCTCCTGTGTGCTGAACAACCGAACCCAGAGAGTAAAATGGGTTGTCTGAATCCCCAGCTCGTATGGTGCTGCTGTGCTGGTGGCCAGCCACGTTGTTTAAACAGCTTCCTGCATCTGGGAAACATTGTAGGATGTGGACTTGAACTTCCCAAGATGGAAGCAAGAAGGTTATTTCCCCCCAAGATGAAGAGATGGCTTAGTGATTAGGAGCACTTGCTGCTCTTCCAGAGTACTGAAGTGTGGCTGCCAGCACCCACATCCAGCAGCTCACAGTGGACAGCCTGAAATGCCAGCTTCAGTAAGTCTGAAGCCCTCTACTGACTTCTCCAGGCATCTGCACACATGTGGTACACATACACACACACAAATGCACACATGCACCATGCACACACACAACACCATGCAAAACACAATCAAAATAAAAAGTAAACCTTAGAAATTAAAAGAAACTATTTCAGGCTGGAGAGATGGCTCAGCCTTTAAGAGAACTGATTGTTCTTCCAGAGGTTCTGAGTCCAATTCCCAGCAACCACATGGTGGCTCACAACCATCTGTAATGGGATCCGATGCCCTTTCCTAAAGTGTCTGAGGACAGCAACACTGTACTCACATACATTAAACAAAATCCAAAAAAAAAAAAAAAAAAAAAAAAAATGCTGAAAGAAACTATTTCTCTTGATTCCACAGCAGGTTGCGGGACCAGGCATGCATTCAGACTCTGTCTGTTGGTGCACCACTGCGAAGCTCAGATTTGGAAAGGAGCAATGTAGAGAGCAGAAACACAGAACAGCTGCTCAGGTCTGCTCTTCTGGGGGCAGTGGCAGAGAGCCTAAGGCAGAATGACTGACACCACTAGTGGGCGCTGCTGTGCTGCCCTGTGTGGTCCTTGCAGATGTGAGTGACAGGCAGAGCTTCCAATCCTGACCTCTGACCTTCCTGGGGAGTCTCAGTGATACCTAACATCCCATAATGAATTTTCTTTCTGCTTAAACTAGCTAAGCAGGTGATTGTGTTTTCAATTACAGACCCTGACTGATACCCTGTGGATATAGCAATGTGCCGAGGTTTAATTATGAAGACAAAGTCTGCAAGCTACATGCAGAAATCAATATCATTATGTCTGGTCCTGCCTCATTGAATTCTGTGAGCTAATGAAGAGGTTTGCAAACTCAGATTGCCAAATAAATTTGATATTATATTTAGAAGGGGAAAATAATTAAGGAAATTAAAATATACCTTGCCGTCAGCAATTGTGCTTCATTTGTGCTTTCTAATACACCCAGGTAGCTATTGTCTCCTGCAAACTTAGAGATGTATGGAGTTGGTGTGTGTGTGTGTGTGTGTGTGTGTGTGTGTGTGTGTGTGTGTGTTTTCAAGTTGCATCTGATCTGCGGCTTAGTTAAAAATAAGAAATGAATATTTGGTTCCAGTTGGGATTGTTTGTGAGCTCCTGCCAAGGTTATTATTATGCAGATACAAAGAGGTCAGCATCGTGGAGATAAATAATCACGATGATTTTCCACATGATAGCCCACGACACCATGGATAAAGAAGGTTTACGCATCTCGTTTTCATTCCATCTCACCTCTACTCCCTTGGCTGAGAGCTTCCTCCCATCTGTCTCCTCGGACCTTGGTTGTCACTGTCCTCTAAAGCTCCTTTCGGATGCCATTTCCTCCATCGAAGCTCCCTCTGTCGAAGCGGGAGTTAGGCCCGTCCTCTTGGGGTCTCCCCAGATGTTGTAGGTTCTCCTTCTGGTCCATCATGGCAGGAAAGGCATGACTGAGCACTTCAGTCCATGTCACGGTGGGCCAGAAGCAGAAACGGTCATGCTCACAGTCAGATGGCTTTCTCCTTTACCCTGTCTATTCCCCTCAGGTCCCCAACCCATAGTGATAGACCATCTACATTTAGAAAGGGTCTCCCTCCTAGAGGCATGACTCAGTTTCCTAAATGCAACCAAGTTGACAGGGGAGTTTGAACATCACACTTCTGAAGGAGTCTGACAATTTTCTGAGCATTCTGGGTTATTTTTTTACCTTGTTAGTAATGCCATACAAATGCAGAACTTTCTCCTGTTGCCTTCCTTCCCAGCCTTTCCAGGCCTGGTCTGGTAAATATCTGCACGGGTATAGGTCTACCTGTCTACCGTGCTAGCTCGTTCCATAGAGAGCCCTTGCCAGTAGAGAGGGGATGAGGAGCAGGTTTAGGGAGAGATGGAAACAATTTCTCAAGTCCCCTCCTTTGTTCTTTATTTTGTGATTAACTTCTATGAGACTGAAGGGAGGCAGAGGGAATATGTAAAAGGGCAAGCACTCTCCCCCGATTATAGTTTTATAATCACACTGCATCTAAAGAACACACTTAGCTGACACAACAGTGGGGGTGCCATCGCTGCCTTGGAGTTAATTTTCCACCCTCTCTGCCTTTCTGAGTATCAGAAGGTTAACTCTACTGAGCTGCATCACCTGAATTCTCTTCCTGCCCGGCTTCTGATGAGGTTGGAAAAAGGCAACAACCACGAAGGAGTTGGGGTTTTCTCTCTCACTACTTCCTGCTTTGGTACTGTATCTCTGACTCCATCTCTGTCTTTCTTCCAGGTAATCCTCACTGAACCCTCATCTTTCTGTCCTAGGAAGTAACAGCTTCCTGCCATTCTAAGCCTCAGGGCCTTCCTACACCCCTATTGGCTCCCTTGATTTGGCCCACACATCTTTAATGGCCCCTTCTATTTCCATCAGTACCCTAAGCTACAGGGGCAGACATGTGAAAGTCGCATGAAGAGTCATATCTCTACTATAAATGAGGTCTTCAACCAGAGATGCCTGACTTTCCAATACCACTCTGCCTGACTCATTTATTCAACTTGTTCCATAGTAGCAGCAGCATCATAGCATCTACTGGGCTCTCAGTGGGTGATGGCAGGAGCCCTGCCAGCTCAAGGGCTCAGGTTTCTGAGTTGAAGTCATAAAAATATTGTACATATCTCATATGCCACACAAAAGAGGAGGGTTAATTATCAGTTCCTAGTTCTTCTAGAAACTCTAAAACAGAGGTTATCCTCCAGGACCATAGTATGGTTTGAAATAAATAGAAAAGAGTTTCAGTATTGGATGTGTTGGTGCATGCTTTTAATCCCAGTTTTCCAGGCTCAGAAGCAGTCAGTGATGTGAGTTCAAGGCTAGCCTGGTCTACATAGAGTACTTTGGGCCAGTCAGAGCTATTGAGTGAGTCCCGATCTCAAAAGGAGACATAAAAGAAGGAAGGAAGAAAGGAAGGAGGAAGTTAGAAGGATGGGAGGAAGGAAGGAAGGAAGGAAGGAAGGAAGGAAGGAAGGAAGGAAGGAAGGAAGGAAAAGAGGATGGATAGGCAAAGGAGGAAAGAGATTTTGCGAAGTCTTTTTCATGTTCCTTTAGGACCACTGGGATTTCTAAAAGATTCCAGGAGTTACGCATAAAGCAGAGAGGAAAAGCATTGGTGATGATGGTGTCAGATCTAAATGTATTTTAAGTTGAAAGAAGCAACAGAAAGGTCACCCAGAGGTCACATGACTTTATGTGAGAAGTGCCTTCCAAATACAAAAGAAAAAAAAAAAAGAAAGAAAAGAACACACTTAGTAACAACACCTTAGTAAGAGCACCAAGTAACACAACCCTGAAAAGAGTTCCTCTTGAAAAGTTCACTCAGAAAGAGGGCTCAATCAAAAAAGAGTTCCCCCAAGAATAGCTTCCCCTAAGGAAAGACCTCTGGAGTCATGCCCTACCTCAGAAACCCACCACCAAGGACTGCTCCCTTTAGATGTATGTTCCCATACCAGATCTTCTGGAAGCTTCCCAAGAACAGATTCCTCTGAGATTTCCCTCTGAGAAGATCCCTCCCTGAGGTAAGCTCTCCCTGAGAGTTGCTCTCTCTAGGCAAGCCTCCTCTGACCTTTTACTCACACATTCTCCCTGGAATTCTGAGTTGAGCAGAAGCAGACTTTCTGCTTTGGAAGAGAACATTTTTTAGCTTCAAAGAATACATTTTTTATTTTTAACTTCCAGCCTACTCTTGAAGGATGCCAATGGAGTGTTTCATGGGCTAATAGCTACTCAGGAGAGTACTAGCTCACTGCCTGACTAGCCCCGACCTTCCTTCATTCCCTCCCTTTCTTAGTCCCCTGCCTCATCATGTTTCAGCCCCCATTCCATGTCGCCGCTGTTCACACTTGGGCCCCATTCCAAAAGCAAGCTCCTCACAAATACACAATGGAGGCAAAACCTGAAGGACTGTGCAGCATCACCCAATGCTAAGAAGAAGGGACTCTCAAGCCTCAAAAACAGACATGGGGCTACCGCCTCAAATGCACATTGAGAAGTGAAAGTCACCCATCAGAAAAATCTACATATCACAAGACTGTGCTTTGTTCTGGTTTTTGAGACAGGGTCTCACGCTGCCGGAACTAACCCTGGACTCGCTGTACAGTTGAAGATGACCTTGAAGTCTGAGCTGCCAAGATTACAGGGATGTACCACTGCACCCAGCCCATACGACCTTCTGCAAAGTGCTAAACCATCTCAATGGTGAAGAAATCAGTGGTTCCCAGAGGCTGGGAGAAGGAACAGATAATTTACAGAATAGGGAGCGTCGCAGGGGCAGTGAGCACTACTGTGTGTAACGCTATAACAGCAGCTTCCTCTCACTGTTGGTTCAGATAAAATATGTGCACATACATAATATATGGATACACAGGTTGCACAGCAATGAGATTGAACCCTGACCTAAACTTTAGATAACAATTCGAGGTGGTCATTGTAACAAAAGATCTAGTCTGATGAGGATGTTGATGATGGAGGAGACTTTGAATCCGTGAGCTCAAGAGAGTATAGGAAATCTGCAGTGAGCCTAAAACGGCTCTAAAATACATAGTCTACTAATCCAAAGAAACCGAAAGATTCGCTCATCTGAAATGTTCGCATTCTAACCGTGTCCAGATCCTAAAACCAAACACAAGCAGCTTTCTCTGTATACCATTTGTTTTCTATTGAAACCAAAAACCCAAGGAAAACTGCACAACCCCCTGCACATAGTTTTAAATCTTTTATTGCATTTATTAAATCTACTTTTATGTGTGTGCGCACGAGCACATGTATATGCATGTGTGTGCATGGCCACATACTCATCCACGTGTCTGCATGAAAGCTCATGCACACCAAAGTGTACATGCAAAGATCAGGGACCAACTTAGTAGAGCAGATTCTATCCTTTCACTGGGTGTGTCTCAGGAACCCATGTCAGGTTTTCAAGATTGGTGGTAAGCGCCTTTACCCACGTGAGCCATCTTGTCCAACAAACATAACCAGTCGTTCTCACAGACCCTACCTTCTTGCCCCACAGCTGCCACTGGATGAAAGAACAGCAGAGAAACTGGCCTGATCTGTAGTCACTGAATGTTAACATCTGCACATTTATCCTGAAAATCGTTCAGTTCCTGCATGTAGAACCCCATCCTCAGGTCGCTTGTTGGTTCTACATGAAACAAAATATGAAGCTATTAGTAGTGGAGTTCCAGTTATCTGGGAGTAGTGTGTTTGGGAAGCAGGAGGTTTCCAAATCTCTCTATGGTCCTGGTCTTGAGACACTGATCTCTCTGAAGTATGGGAGATCTTTGCCCACTTTCCTATTAAAGTTCCCCAGAAGATCCCAGCCTGAGAGGAGAAAGAGAGGATACACCGCAGCAGGGGTGTGTCCAAGTAGCAGGCATCTCTGATCCTTGCTCTCCCCTGCTCCTTTATGAAGCTCAGTGTCCAGGGTATAATGTGGCACACTTGAGTTCCTTTGTCAGCTTTGCAAGTACAGATGTCGATGGGGTGACCAGTTGAGATTGTGACAACCTGTTTTGCTGTCAGAGATGGCCTCACCTGAGGTATATGCCAGCATGGGTCCATTCACCCACCAGGGTGTGGGTTATCTAGCACGCCTGCTTCAGGTAACTGTTGTCAATGGGCTACTACTAGTGTTCACAACAATCCTTTGGTAGCCTCAGTGTCCTGACTTCAAAGCAGGAACAGATCAGAGCAGCCAGCAGGCCACTCCCCAACCCCACCTCCTTCCATAATACCCTCCTATTCTACTCGTGTATGGTTTCTTTCTTTGCCCCTTGGGTTTTCTCTTACCAGATGTGGAGATTGTTGCCTCTGCTTTCCTTTAAATTATATTTACCAGATACTCATCCTTTTTACTTGTTTAAATGTTATTACAGTTATCTATGTATCTGCATGTGTGTGTGTGTATGTGTGTGTGTGTGTGTGTGTGCGCGCGCGCGTGCGTGTGCGTACACCTGTGTCATGGTGCACTTCCAGGGATCAGGGATCAACTTGCAGGACTTGGTTCTCATTGTCTACCATATGGGTTCTAGGGATCAAGCCCAAGTGTCAGGCTTGGCAGCAAGTGCCTTTACCACTCAAGCAACTTCTTCTGCCCTATTCCTTTCTTTTTACTCCTTCTGTATTCTTTTGTGGCAAAGGCATCTTTTGTAAATAATATACTGGTGGATTTTTTAGATCATCCATTTGGAAATGCTCTATATTGTGATGGTCAAATCCATTTACATTTATTATACTCATGTTAGATTAAGAACTACCATCTTACTCCACCCCTTCTACCACTGATAACTTAAAACTCTCTTTGCTCAGGGCTAAAAAGATGGCTCAGTGGTTCAGAGCATTGGCTGTTCTCACAGAGGATCAGATTCAGTTTCCAGCTCCCACACGGCAGCTCAGAACCATCTACAACTCTATTTCCAAGAGGCCCAACAACCTCTTCTGGCCTCTATAGACTCAAGGTACATATGCATACATACATACATACATACATACATACATACATACATACATACATAGTACACAGCCATCTAAGCAGGCAAAACACCCACACACAGAAAATAAAAATAAATAAAATCTCAAAAAATAGAATATATCTTTTTTGCCTTAAACCGAACAGATTTGATTTTCTTTTGCTGGTATAAAATAACAATTTATTTTTATTCGTGCAGTAACTGCACTTAAAATGTATGTATTTATTTATCCTGACTTATTAGATTCATGAATATCTACTTCTTCACCTGCAAAGTACAAGTAGTTCAGCACGTTCTCTTTCTCCCACATGCACATAACAACAACGCCCACATGTATGCACACACTACTCATGAAGTCTGAATAGAAGTCTAGCTTGGATTTCTGATGAATATTATTTTTTATTTCCCCACCTCAATCTTCACTTTTATTTTTCTTCTAAGAATAACTTCCATTTTCTTTTTCCCCGGATGGCTTTCCTTCTGTCCTTATGAAGTGACCTCTTTCTGTGGGCTTCGGTGGAGGTCCTGGCAGAGCATCCCAGGTTAAATCAACATGGGAGTGTTCAGTCCTTTTCAGGCTTCAGGAAATGGAATCCAGACTACCTTGCTGTGACTGTCACAGCTCAGACACAGTGAGAAGCATGTAAGCATCAAAGATACTTGCTTTGTGTAGAGAGCTTTGGGCTCGCTTGGCAAGAGTCTGACATTGGGCCAGGACAAGAAAGTAGAGCTACTCCAGGCAGAAATTTGACTTTGGGCTAGGACAAGGAAGTAAGCTCAGAGAGGAATCTGATTTTAGGATAGAACAAAGAACTAGGCTTCAGGCAAGAGTATGACTTAGCCTAGGACAGGGAAGTAGGCTCAGATAATCCTGTCATCTTTACAAGCCCTTAAAAACAGTGGTTATGGGATTTTGTTTGTGGCCTTGCTTGTTTTCTGTTTGTGTTCATTGTCTTGTTTGTTCCCTTAACCTGGAACTGACCTTATTATTACCTGCATATAATTAAAATGGTATAAAAGGAAACTGGAAGAATTAAAACCCACCTTTCAGCCTCAGAACTGGCTAGGGGTCATGCTGTAGTAATGTCTAACCGTCTCTTTCTTTTTTAATTTTTGCTCTGCCTCTGGAGGACCCCGTTGACTGACTGAGCTGGTGTGGTCAGGTGGCGCCTCATCATCCAGCTCCAGTAAGGTGGGTACAGTGAAGGTCACTGCAGGAAAGGAAGTGTGCGCAGAGGAAAGTTTGGAAAAATTTGGGCCAGAGGTGAGCAAATCCCATCAGAATGGGGCTTGGAAATGACAGAATGCCGTTTGTGTGTATGATTTAAATATTCTAAAGGCTAGAGGAGTGAAAATAAGTCAGGAACACATTACCCAGTTTCTGATTTTTTATAGGAGAAATCTGTCCTTGGTTCTGTAAGGAAGGTACTGTAGTTTTACAGATATGGGAGAAAGTAGAAGGAATAAAAGGGCACTATAAAATGCATGGTCCTGAAAAAAACCCATAAAGGCTTTTAACCTTTGGGCCTTAGTTAGAGATACTTCAGACCCTGGACATGAGAGAGAATGGGTTTGAGAAAAAGCAGTCCTCTCCGACTATTGGGTGATGCTTTGACAAAAGAGAAGGAAAATGAACATAAGCCACCTCAGGAGATGTCCTGCCTCTTCCTGGCTCCTGGAGGAATGCTTAGCTCTGGTTCTGGGTCCTTTAGGTCGGATATCTGGGTCCCTTTGGTGGGACATCATCTAGTTCTCTTCCCTGTCTGTCTATTGATGCACCAAACTGTTCATGTCTGTCAGTTTATGTCTGTGTTTCTTGTTTCGTTGCTTGAGTGTTCCGTGTTTTATGTTCAAAAGAAAAACTGATTAACTTTATCTGCTGGTTCTTCACACCTTGATCTAGTTTTAGCCCATTTCAAAAATAAAACAGTAAAATAAAAAGCAATCTCACTTGGCGTGAGCCTGCACCTGTAGTTCGGGGTCTAGCACAGCTGGGGAAGCCCTGCTTCCCTGATTGACTGCACAAACTGCTCTTAAGGGTGGCAGCAGCTTCTCAGCTTCTAGGGTAAGGAAGCTGATGGTTGATTCTCCTAGAAAAATCTCTGACTGTAATTACTGGGTACAGCAGGTGACAAGGTGCTCCTCTTGAGATCATAGCTAAAAGAAAGTACAAATTTTGTCTGGTTTAGTGTGTAGCAACTTGATTTTTTTCTTTCTGACTGGTTTTAAGAGTATAAATATGTTCTGCATATCTTTTCTATAGATTATTGGCTTCAGTTATTGGGTATGATTAAAAATTTGTAGCATTAATAACAAAATTGGCTTTTAACGGATAACTCAGGTTAGAGTCATTCAGAACAACACTGGCCATGTGACATGAGCCAACCCAGAGAAAAAGGTCTCTAAGGTACCTCTAAATCAAGTAATATTTAATTCTTATTTTAGAAACCAGACTTATAAAAGGCAGGATGTAGGGCAGTGTCTGGTGAGGTATTGGAGGCTGTGCTGTTGTGTGTTCCTGTGCAGTAATTGGCACCCAAATCTTGTAGCATGGGTTGATACACTTGGTGTTGATTTTGGAGAGACTGGATTGTTTGTTGGAGATTGAATTTTGCTTTCCAAAGTTAAGGGTATGCTCTGGTGTTGCAAGGGAAACTTGAAAATTATAATCAAACTGCCAGTGTTCCATTGACTGCAGTTTGCAGTTTGATCACAGGCTCAGGATTTTAATTCACATATTTGTAATTGAGGAACAAAATCGAGCAGGTGGAAATTGTTGCAAAATTTACAAAAGTCTAATGAAACTGTGGAGCTTATGGGGTCATTACAACCTGACTTACCTACCCCGGGTGTCCTTCCAAAAAATACATACAAAATTATCATAAATTTAAAAGACTTTTGTATACTGTTCCTTTGCATTCTGGTGATTATAGAAAGTTTGCTTTTTGATGTGTTTGTTTTAATTTTAAAGACCCCATGAAGCGATATCATTGGAAAGTGTTGCCTCAGGGAACGGCCAATAGCTCTACCTTGTTCCAAAAATGTGCTGCCTCTTCAATACAAGAAGTTGAAACTTTGAGTACTTCAGTGTATATTATTCATAACATATTATGAATAGTATAACATTGTATTAACTGATTCTTCTGAAGGAGTTTTAATACAAGCTTTTACTATTATACAACAAGCTTTAAAATCTTGGGCACTGGTTGTTGCTCCAGAAAAGGTCCAAAGGCAATATCTTTTTTAATATTCGGGACATCATTTATATCCTGAACAAATTGGCACAGAATATTCAAATAAGAAAAGATAATTTACTTGCTTTTAATGATTTTCAAAAGCTGTTAGGAGATGTTAATTGGCTAAGACATCATCTTAAGTTTACCACAGGAAAACGTAAAGCTCTGTTTGATATTAAGGGGGATGCAAGTTCTAGTTCCCCTCAACAGTTAGCTGAGGCATATAAAGCTTTGCAGGAAATATAGAAAAAGCAGTTAGTTAACAACAGATGCATTATATAGATTATGATCAATTATTGGCTGTTTATATTTTTTTACTCTGCATCCACATCAGTTCTTTGGCAAAAGGGGACCATTAATGTGAATTCATCTTTCTTCCTCTTTAAGTAAAGTTTTAACATTCTATGATGTAGCATTGCTGTGTTAATACAGAATTATAGGATAGAATCATGAAAGTATGTTGGAAACAATGTCTTTAAGAACTTGATGAAATATTTGTCCCTTATGCCAAACAGAAATTAAATTGGTTATTGCTATACACTGATATTTTTCCTATTGCATATGCAAATTTTTTAGGCAAAATTGATAATCATTATCCAAAAGACAAGTTGTTAGAATTTTTCTCTAAGCATGCTTTTGTATTTCTTGTAAATTTGCACATGCAGCCCATAGATAATGCACTTGCTGTATTCATAGATGGCTCATCTAATGAGAAGACAGTATATGATATTTGATCACATGTTCAGTCTCTTGAGTTTTCCCCTGCTGCAGCACAGATTATTGAATTACATGCTGTAGCACTGTTTTTAAATGTCAAAAAAATTAAGCTTTAAATTTAAATACTGGTAGCCAATATATAGCTTATGGTTTCTAATTGCTTGAAATTATTCCTTTTTTAGATACTGCTAATTCTCAAAATTTTCCAATTGTTTATACAAATACAACTTAAATTAAGAGAATGTACTGTCCCATACTTTATAGGATATTTAAGATATCATACTAGCCTGGCTGAACCCCTTAGTAAGGGCAATGACACATCAGATTTGTATACCAGGCAGATTACAATCTCATTTTTTATATCATCAAAATAGTAATAGATTGAGACAACAATTTGATATTTCTAGAGAATGTGCGCATCAAATGGTAAAGACTTGTGCTCAATGTCCTCAATTTCTACCTGTACCACATAATGGTGCTAATACTTGAGAACTTATACTTCATAAATCATGGCAAATGGATTTTAATAATTTCTGATTTTAGAAAATTAAAAGATTCATTTGTGATTACTGACACCTTCTAGTTGCTACTGCTTTAACAAGAGAAGCAACTAAAAATGTAATTAGTCATTGGCTACATTGTTTCCCTGTGCTTGTTGTTCAAACTCAGATTAAAACAGATAATGAAACTGGCTATTGCAGAGGAGCATTGATACTTTCTGTCAACAATTTAATATTGTTCATACTACTGGGATTCCTTATAATCCTCAAGGACAAGGCATTGTGGAAAGGACCCATGGAACTTTAAAACAATATCTTCATAAAATAAAAAAGGGGAGTTATATTCCCATACAGCATAAATTTATTTAAATCATATT
This sequence comes from Micromys minutus, assembly GCF_963924665.1. Classification (NCBI taxonomy): domain Eukaryota; kingdom Metazoa; phylum Chordata; class Mammalia; order Rodentia; family Muridae; genus Micromys; species Micromys minutus. The sequence goes on from NC_137973.1 coordinate 35,512,812, forward strand.
CTTTTTATTTTAAAAATTTAAAAATTGAATGCCAAGGAACTATCTGAGTGTCTGGCACCTACAAACTAGGCATACCTATGCATAGATGAACTGGAAGAAACCATTTACTGGGATATAGCATGATCCCAATAAGGCATTTAATGTGGGGAAGAGGGAGTGGTTGTCTTTTGTCCACAGGATGCTGCAAGAGCCTGCTAGCTTCTAGATTAGTAAGACTTGCAGATGCTGGGACAAAGAATGATGCTGACCTGTGAGCTTGCTGAGTGCCCTGACAATGGTGACAATAAAGCTGTATTGGACATATGCTCCTGACGCACCTTTGCTTGCCTATATCCCATATTGGACAAAGCTTCCTTGCTTCAAACTTTTAGACCTTGTGGGACAGAAAACATGAAGACTAGAAACTGCCTTCAAAATTTAATCAAAAAGAGAAGTTATAATGACTCTTAAATGTGACAAGTCATTCTGAGTCAATCATGGACTGATCTAGAAATCAACCCAATATTGGAAAGAAGGAAATGACAGTTTTCATTGGAAGGCTGGTTCTGGACATTTTCAGAGACCTATTTAGAAGTTAGCTGCAATTCTTTATGAAGATGTTAGCAATAGATAAAGTTGGGACAGAATTTGGACTTCAAACAAGTGTTAGTACATGTATTAAGGCCCCCAATCTTTCATTAATTGGTCGTGTTAAAAATCAATTTTGTTTCTTCTACATTGTTCAATGTGAGTTGTATTGATTATATAGTTTTTAATTGTGTTATTGTGTTGAAATCTGGCATGTCTGTTATGGTGGTCTATCATCCAGCCTTCAGTTTATTGACTGTGAGTATTATAGGACCTTGGTGTTCTGAAAAAGTCTTGCAAGTACTAGAAGAAGTGAGTCAGACTTTAAGCAGAAGCAAGAGTGTAGTGGGCTTGGTTATTGCTGGTATAGTAGCTTTAATTACATTAATAGCCAGCACCTCTGCTTCTGTGATTGCTTTGACAGAAGAAATTAAGACAGCTACTTTTGTTAATCATTTAGCAAGAAATTTTACTAATGTTCTGAGAATTCAAGAAGCTTTAGATAGGCATTTTGAACAGCAGATTGATGTTTTTTATGATACCATTCATATTATTGGAGAGGAGGTTAATAGCTTAAAAGTAAGACGCTATTTCAAGTGCCATGCCAAATACCAATGGATTTGTGTTATTTCTAAAATTTACAGTGGTAGTCACTATAATTGGGGAAAGGTTCAAAGACACTTGCAGGGTATTTGGCACAATACTAACACCTCTCTAGATGTTTTAACTTTTCATAGTAAGATTATGAATTTAAAGAATGCTGCTCCCCTGAGCTGTGACGCTGCAAATATTGCTGATAAAATTATTCAAGGCCTGAGGTCAGTATTTCCATCTTGGTCAAGCTTTAAGAATTGCATATATAGCTTGATCATGTTAGCCCTTCTTGTCCTAGAAATACTTTTATTCCTGTCCATTGTGATAAAGCTTGCTTTTATCAACATCAACATGTTGGCAGCCAAAATACATCGCTTGAAACTAAGAGTGGACCCCCAGAGTTAATAAGCTGGCAGTCGGATGAGTAAGATTCTGCATAGAGCCTTACCAACCTAAGACAGAAATACACTGCTTTTGATAATGTATATTCTAAGACAGGTAAGAAAGGCTTTCTTGCCAGAACAACCTAAGACAGACACAGTCTTGCTTATGGGAAAAAAAGGGGGATATTTGCAGAGCTCTTGAAGTCACTTGGCAAGAGTCTGACATTGGGTCAGGACAAGAAAGTAGAGCTGCTACAGGCAGAAATTTGACTTTGGGCTAGGACAGGGAAGTAAGCTCAGAGAGGAATCTGATTTTAGGCTAAAACAAAGGACTAGGCTTCAGGCAAGAGTATGACTTTGCCTAGGACAGCAAAGTATGCTCAGATAATCCTGTCATCTTTACAAGCCCGTAAAAACAGTGGTTATAGGATTTTGTTTATGGCCTTGCTTGTTCCCTGTTTGTTTGTGTTCATTGTCTTGTTTGTTCCCTTAACCTAGAACTGACCTTTAAAATGGTATAAAAGGAAACTGAAAAAATTAAAACCTACCTTTCAGCCCCAGAACTGGCTGGGGGTCATGATGCAGTACTGTCTAACTGTCTCTTTTTTTTTTAATCCTTGCTCCACTGCTGGAGAACCCCATTGACTGACTGAGCTGGCTTGGTCATTTTTGGATATATGCCTGACAGCAGTACACTTTACAATGTTCCGTGTAATGAAGTTCTCGTCCATGGGCACACTCTGGGAACACTTTGTACAATAAATTGGCTGCATGTGGCTCAAAGCCACCCACCCACCCACCCTTTATCTTTGGCCATTGTGGAGCCAAGACCCAAAATAGCTTAGCTTGAAAATAGACATTAAATTTTAGATTATTTGACTGTCCTAACTTCACATTTTTTTTTCTAAAACAGTGGTTATCAACCTTTCTAATGCTGTGACCCTTTAATACAGTTCCTCCTCTTGTGGTGACCCACAGCCATAAAATTATTTTAGTTGCTGTTTTGTAACCATAACATTGCTACTCTTATGAATCATATTGTAAATACCTGTCTTATGATGGTCTTGAGCAACCCCTGCTGTAGAGAAAATATCTCCTATATTGCATAGATGAATGATCTGTCAATTAAAAAGTCTATGGATAAGGCAGAAAATAGAAAATGGAACGTTAGAGAGGAGAAAGAATTCTGTGATAGAGCCAGGCACAGAGATATTCATCCAGGAAGATGTGAGAAGACAAACTTGTGTACCTGAACACAGGTACTCCACCATTTGGCAGAAGGTAGGTCAAAATAAATGGATATTTAAAGTTAGATCTAATCAGAGAAGAGACTAGCCACATACTAGCCAAGGTATTTGTGAATATATTTTGATTGTAAATATATTTCAGGGAGCATGGAACTGGGAAGCAGAACCAGGCCTAATTACTATACCCTGTGAGAAGGTCATTTGACCCCCATAGGGGTTGAATCCCACAGGTTGAAACCACTGCTCTATAGCTTTGTTGGGTTTATTTTCCACTAGCTTGACCATTTCTTCCTAAATTTAAGAACACAGATGTCTAAAACTTCATGGGCCAGAGAATATTTTTCATTACGTCTTTCTATTTAGGTATTTTGCTAGGTAGAAAAGTCAACACCCATCAATTTTACCTTGCCTCTGTCTCTTCTGCAACAAGTGTTAACAAATGTTCCAAGGGAGGGTCATCTGATGTTCGCTCTTTTGTGTAAGAACTCCTATTTTTCTCCAAAATAGTTTGGGCTTTCTCTTAGTCTTCAATGATTCTACTGCACAGCAACTGCCTAGTTTTGGAGTTTTCTGACTCTGTACCTTAGACTCTGCTTGTTTGTTTGTTTGTTTCTATTTGATTTTCCCTTCCACTATTATCTGGATGATTTTCACCCTTTTTAACCCTAGCACTTATCCATTTTGATTTCTTCTGTCTTGAGGAGTAAGTTTAACAGTGATCTTGCAGCTGTATGTGCCTGGCCACTTGTCCCGGATCTCATACCTTCTGTATCAGTCGTGTTTGACAAACCTGATGTTGCCAGGTGGCCGTTCTCTCTTTCCATCACTAATATTTCCCTGGTTGAGTTTTTGACAGGGAATGAACCAACTTGTACAGCTGGGCTCTTCCTCCAAGACTGAATTGCTCCTAATTGACAGTGCAAGGGGAGGAAGCACAGGGAGGAAATCCTAGCACACACTAGAGAGCCTAGTGGAGATTACGGTGAGACAGAACATGAGCAAGTGCACACCTTGTGTTGTGATCACCTGAAATTGAAAGCAGACAGAGTAGGCCTGGGGGAGTAAACAAATGTCCTCCTCTCCTCCTCATCCTTGGCTATGCTCTGCCTCCTCACCACAGCCACTGGGCTGGTTAGATTTTGTTAACGTGACATAAACTAGAGTCACCAGGGAAGAGGGGAACCTCTGTGGAGAAACAAATGTCCTCCTCTCCTCCTCATCCTTGGCTATGCTCTGCCTCCTCACCACAGCCACTGGGCTGGTTAGATTTTGTTAACGTGACATAAACTAGAGTCACCAGGGAAGAGGGGAACCTCCGTGGAGAAACTGCCTTCAGCAGAGTGAATTGGGGCTTTTCTTTGATTAATGATTGGTGTGGGAGGGCATAGCCCAGCATGGCTGGTATCACCCCTGGGCAGGTGCTCCTAGGTTGTCTAAGAAAGCAAACTAGCTCTGGAAGCCAGCTAGTAAGCAGCCTCCCTCCATGGTTTGTGCCTCTGCTCCTGCCTGAGTTCCTGCCCTGGCTCCTCGGCGATTGACTGTGCTTGACATGTGTGAGGGAAAGCAAACTACTACAGCCATGAAGCACACACAGCAAAGTAGTTCTGCTGAGGTGGAGAGGGCACAGGGAATGGCACTGAGAAAGCGGATCAAAAAGAGAAAAGAAGCCTGTGTACTTGTTATCCACGGTAGCAAACACTGAATTAGCCAATATTGAAAATTTTGGCTCTCAGGGGAAATACACAGATAGATTCTATGGGCCACTGATTGCACTTTCTTCAACTGATCAATATGTAAGCTAGTGTCCTGTGTGTTTCTCGTTAAAGGGATAGCTAAGATCTATTACTGTTGTGGTAACATTGAACTCACAGCCGACCCTATAATTCTTGCTTCAATGAAGCTTGGGTAACACGAGTTTTCTCCCTAAGGCACATCAATTTTCCTGTCTTGATAAACAGCAGACATCACCTCCACCCTGTTATTGACTCAATGGGACCCCTCAAATTCATGGTGAAGCTGTAATCCCAGTTAGGTCATATTGGAGGTAGGTTCTACATGTAAGGCCAAACAGAGCTTAAAGCATGGGGCCCAACACAACGCTTTATAAGAAGAAGAGGTCCCTAAAGTGTGGGTATAGAGAAAGGGCTGTGTGTGAGGGTATGTTAAGGAAGTGGCCCTCACCAGGAGGTGGTAGCGCATAGCAGTTAGAAAACAGAGGCAGGCAGACCTCTGTGAGTTCAAGGCCAACCTGGTCTACAGAGATAGTTCCAGGACAGCCAAGGCTATCAAAAAACACACTTGTTTCCCTAAATCAAAAAGAAGAGAAGGAGGAGGAGGAAAGTGGCCGTTCAAAACTGCAAGTGGTAGTGCCCACCTGTAATCTCGAGGGAGGTGGAGGCAGAAGGATCAAGAATTCAAAGACAGCCATCTGGGTTTGCTTTCCATAACTGTGATAAACACCATGATTAAAATGAGCTTGTTGAGATAAGGGCTTATTTTATTTCAGTTTATCATTTATATTCCATCTCAAAAGGAAGTCAGGGCACGACCCAAAGCAGGAACTTTGGGTCTGAAGTTCAGCCTGGAGAAGCTCTGCTAGCTGGCTTGCTTTCCATTCTCACTGTTTCCCCTTTCATACAACCCAGGAGAGCATGCCAAGGCAGATGGAGCACCTGTAGTGGGCTGGACCCCACATCAATCATTAAAGAAAACTCTACACAGACTGCCCACAGGCCAACCTAATGGACACATTCCCAGATGACTCTAGCTTGCATCAAGCTGACAAAAAATTAACCAGCACACCCACCTATCATGAGTTAGAGGTCATATGAATTTTTGATCTACAAAATAGAGATGAGGAGGCCTTACCAGAAACCATCTCCACCTGGACCTTTACCTGGGATTTTCTGCCCTTGAAAATGTGAAGGAATGGATTTGTGTCTCTTAAGCCACCAGGACTTGCAAGAATAGCTTAAGCAGATGAATGCTGTGTTTGAAGGCTCTTTCTTCCTTTCCTTCTTTCCTTCCTTTCATCCTTCCTTCCTTCCTTCTTTCTTTTAAAAGTTAATTTATTTATTTTATTTTATGTGTATGGGTATTTTTCGTGCGTGTATATCTCTGTAGAAAGTGTGTGTAGTGCTTACAAAATCCAGAAGGCATCAGATCCCCTGGAACTTGAGTTACAAACAGTTGTGAGCTGCCATGTGGGTGCTGGGATCCAAACCAGGATCCTATGGAAGAGCAACCAGTGCTCTTAACCCCTAAGCTCTCTCTCCAGCTTTATGGAAACCACTTTCGATACAAAATCAGCATGTCTGCTCTTGCAAAGGACCCAGGTTGGAGTCCTAACAGGTGGCTCATAGTGCCTTCAATTCCAGCTCCAAGAGATCTGACACTTTTGATCTCTTCTGGTATCTCCTCTTATGTATAGATATCCACACATATACACATAATTAAAATAAATATAAAATATTAAATAATTGCTTAAAATAATTGTATAAATTATTAGTCAATTTTTTTCAAAAATGAAAAATCTCTTCTCATTTTTCATCTTTTCTTTGGTAAATGTAATTTTTGCTTATGTTAAGACATACCTTTTCACATAAAGAATCAAGAAGCCCCATATAGTTTGTCTTAGCTCTCTTTGCTCTGTTATAAAAGAACGAACAGAATACCAGAGACTGGAAACGCTAGTCACTATTAGAAAGTGTGGCCCTGTTCGAGTAAGAATATCCTTGTTAGAGTAGGCGTGTCACTGTGGGTGTGAATTTTAAGACCCTCATCCTAGCTGCCTGGAAGCCAGTATTCTGCTAGCAACTTTCAGATGAAGATGTAGAACTCTCAGCTCTTCCCAGACCATGCCTTTCTGAATGCTGCCATGTTCCTGCCTTGATAATAATGGACAAACCTCTAACCCTGTAAACCAGTCCCAATTAAATGTTGTCCTTATAATAGTTGCCTTGTTTGTAGCAGTAAAACCCTAACTAAGATAGAGACAGACAGATAAAGAGAGAGAAAGGGAGGAGGGCCCTTGCATCATATCTTGGTTATTGTATCGAGACCAGATTTCACTGATAGCCCAGGTTGGGCTGGAACTCATGATTCCCCTGCCTTAGCCTCTCAAGTTTTGGGCTTATAGACATGTATTGATACACTTAGCTCTATACTCACTTTTTAAAAAAAAAGTGTATATGTGTTTTACCTACATATATGTATGTGTACCTCATGAATCACAGGTACCAGAGAGCCTGTCAGATTCCTTAGAAATGGAGTTCCAGATGGTTGGGCTGTCATGTAAGTGCTAGAAACTCAACCCAAGTCCTCTGTAACAGTAGCAAGTGCTCTGAACCATTAAGTCATCTATCTGGCCCCTCAAAACTCACTTTAATAACAATCTGTCCCAGAAGGTAGATCAATGGAATAGAATTGAAGACCCAGAAATGAATCTACACACCTATGGTCATTTGATCTTTGACAAAGGATCTAAAACCATCTAGTGGAAAAAAGACAGCATTTCCAACAAGTGGTGCTGGTTCAACTGTCAGTCAGCATGTAGAAGAATGCCAGTCAATCCATTCTTATCTCCCTGTACAAAGTTCAAGTCCAAATGGATCAAGGATCTCCACATAAAACCAGACACATTCAAACTAATAGAAGAGAAAGTGGGGATGAGCCTTGAACACATGGGCACTGGGGAAATTTTGCTGAACAGAACACCAGTGGTTCATGCTATAAGATCAAGAATCAACAAATGGAACCTCATAAAATTGCAAGATTCCTTCTGTAAGGAAAAGGACACTGTCATTAGGACAAAATGGCAGACAACAGATTGGAGAAAGATTTTTACCAATCCTACATCTGATAGAGGGCTAGCATCCAATATATACAAAGAACTCAAGCAGTTAGACTCCAGAGAATCAAATAACTCTATTAAAAATGGGGTACAGAGCTAAACAAAGAATTCTCAACTGAGAAACATTGAATGGTTGAGAAGCACCTAAAGAAATGTTCACCATCCTTAGTCATCAGAGAAATGCAAATCAAAACAACCCTGAGATTCCACCTCACACCAGTCAGAATAGCTAAGATAAAAAACTCAGGTGACAGCAGATGCTGGAGAGGATGTGGACAAAGAGTAACACTCCTCCATTGTTGGTGGGATTGCAAGCTGGTACAATTACTCTGGAAATCTGTCTGATGGTTCCTCAGAAAACTGAACATAGTATTACCTGTGGACCCAGCTATACCACTCCTGGGCACATACCCAAAAAAATCCTCCTACATATAACAAGGACACATGCTCCACCATGTTCATAGCAGCCTTATTTATAATAGCCAGAAGCTGGAAAGAACCCAGTTGTCCTTCAACAGAGGAATGGATACAGAAATTGTGGTATATTCACATAATGGAGTACCACTCAGCTATTAAAAATAATGAGTTTGTGTAATTCTTAGAAAAATGGATGGATCTAGAAAATATCATCCTGAGTGAGGTAACCCAATCACAAAAATATGCCCATGGTACACACTCATTGAAAAGTAGATATTAGCCCAAAGTCTCAGAATACCAAGATACAATTCAGGATGACCAAAGTGCAGATGCTTCAGTCTTTTTTAGAAGGGGGAACAAAAATATCCTCAGGAGAAAACAAGGAGACAAAGCTTGGAGCAGAAACTAAATGAAAGGGCATCCAGAGACTACCCCACCTGGAGCTCCAGCCCATATTTATTTAGCCACCAAACCCAAACAACATTGCTGATGCTAAGAAGTGCATGCTGACAGAAACCTGATATAGCTGTCTCGTGAGAGGCTCTGCAGAGCCTGAGAAATAGAGGTGGATGTTCTCAGCCAACCATAGAATTGTGTGTGAGCTGGGTCCTTAATGGAGGAGTTAGAGAAAGAACTGAAGGAGTTGAAGGGGTTTTCAACCCCCATAAGAACAACAATACCAACCAACCAGAACTTCCAGAGATTAAACCACTATCCAAAGAGTGCACATGGACAGACCCATGGCTCCAGCTGCACATGTAGCAGAGGATGGCCTTGTTAAGCATCAATGGGAGGAGAAGCCCTTGGTCCTGCCAAGGCTTGATGCTGCAGTGCAGGATGAGGAGGTGGGAAGGGGTGGGTGGTGAACACCCTCATAGAAGCAGAGGGAGGGTGATGAGATAGGGGATATGGAGGGGAATCGGGAAAGGGGATAACATTCGAAATGTAAATAAAATATATCCAATCAAAAGAAGGGGGGAAAAGCAAAAAATAAAAAACAAAACAGAAAAACTAACCTATCCCCACAACAGCATTATTAACCCATCCATGAGTGCACCTAAGCATTTCTTTTTAAATAATTTCACATGTGTTTATTTACTGAGAAGAAAAGGGTTCACCTGTGGGAGTCAGTTCCCTCCTCCACTATGTGGATGTAGGAATGTATCCACATCGTCAGGATTGGCAGTGGATTCTTTACCCTCATGCCATGCCGCTGACCTACTTCAGGCCCTGTACAGGTCCCGCTCCTCCCCTCTGAGGCACTCAGAACTGCCAAAATACGCGAGCTTTGGGGGAGCACATTCAAACTCAGTGACCTAACAGATGCCCCCTTCCACACCCCACTCTCCAGGGAAGGCTGCCTGCCCTCCATTCCTCACATGGATTATTGGGCAGTTTACGTCATTTCTCTATAAAACATAATTATGTAGTTGCTTCCCAATTGCTTTTTTTTCCTCTTTCATTTCAGTCATTAACTCTAGCCTTTTCATCCCTAATCCTCCCAGAAAAGCAATGCTATCATTTCGGATAGATTAATATTCAGTGTTTATATTATTACCAATCACGAGAATGCCAGGCCCTGCTTAGTGATCTGATACGCAATGATTTGCTTTGTTGAGCGAGTTATTATTTTCTCCGCCGTTAATTACTGTCTTTGGTTTGTTGAGTCATGCCCTCCGTATTTGCTATTTTTCCCCCAAACTCTGTCTCAGATGTGTAAATCATTTTCCCATGCACTTAAACATGTCAGGGTAGTTAAACCCTGTCCCTTCCACGCTAACTCCCTCCTGGCTGTCCGCTAATCTTGCTGGACACTGTCCTGGGTCTTTCTTGCTTTATGATCTCACTTTGGCAAAGCACATGGTTCTGGCAGCTTGCTTGTAAAGGCAGAAACTAGAGGGAGATCCTTTCAAGGATGCCCGCCTTTGAAAACGCCTTTATCACTGCCTAGGGCCTCTATTCCAGCTTCACACCTAGTTGATAGATTAGGGTAGGGGGCTGGAAAATGCATTAGAACTTTAAAGTGTTGGTCTGCTGTCTTTTAGTTTTGGTATAGCTGTTAAGAAGTTTTCTCTGTTTAATTATGGTTTTGCTGCTGTTCTTCGTTTTGAGACAGGGGTTCCTGTGTAGCGAAGACTGACCTCAAGGTGGCTTTTTGTCAATGATTATCTAGAATTTCTGCTCCTCCTGCCTCTGCTGCCCAAGTGCTGGAGCTGTAGGGGTCTGCCCCCATGTCTGGCTTCTGATTCTTTATTTTTGTTTAGTTAACTGTGCATGGATAGAACCCAAGGCCTAAAGGCATCACGAGTGGGCGGGCTCCAACTGCATCATCAGCCTTTACATTTCTTCCTTGTATTCTCTCTCTTTCTTTTCCCTTCCCCGTCCCAATGTCACAGTTACATTCCTTGGTTCGAATAAATTCTCTTTCGAGGTGCGCTGTCCTTAGTAAACACTTAAAAGAAAGGGGGCTTCCGGAATGAGAACACATCCAGATTTATAGCAAAATGAGAGAGATGCAGGGGTCCCATGCAGCCCCTGCCCCTTCTTGCTTCCTGTTGCTGTGTGATAAACACCAGCGACAAAAGCAACTTGAGGAGGGAAAGGTCTGTTTCATCTTACATTCCATACCTCCTCAGCCTAACACTCTGAACAGTCAGGGGAGGTTCTCAAGCCTCAGCAGAGGCACAAACCAGGAGGGATACCGCTTGCTTAACCAGCTTGCTCCCCCTGACTTTCTCTCTTGCTTTCCTATACAACCCAGAACCGCCTGCCCCGGGGTGGCGCTGCCCAAAGTGGGCTGGAGGACAGCATTGGTCATTGATCAAGAAAACATCTCACAGACTTTCCTAAAGGTCAATCCGACGGAGGCAATTTCTCAGAGGAGGTTCCTTCTTCCTAGAGGACTCTAGCTGTGGAACGTTGAAAAAAAAAAAAAATCAGCCCGGCTCCCACGGTGCACAGCCCATCCCATTCAGAGCTGCGCATGGCAGTATGGCTTACACTGATGCCTTGTCTCCCCGAGCCCTTAGCACACGTCGTGACTCTGTTGTTCAGTCTGCGCGTTTAAACGGGCTATACGAGAACACGCCTCCAGTGTATTCATGCATCCAGAGTGTTTTCTGTGCCTCGCAGAGCCTCTCTGCACCCCCACCATCATTTCCACCTAACCCCCTACAAGCGCAGGACTTTTCGCTCTCCATCGGTTTGCGTTTTCTGGAATGCCACATAATAGATTGGCTTCCTTCCCTCAATAATAGCTGTTTCTTCTGTCTCGTTTCATAGTTTAATAGTGAATTTCCTCATCCCTGAATAATATTCCATTGTTTGAGTTGGGCATACTATTAGAAGGTAGAGGCAGGTAGATTCCTGAGAATTTGAGGCTAGCCTGGTCTATGTAGTAAGTTCCAGGACAGCCAAGACTAAGTAGAGTGAGCCTGTCCCCAAAACAAAAACCCATTGCTTCCAGATTTGAGCAATTGGGAATATAGCTGCTTTAAATATCTGTATGTGGGATTTTGTGTAAACGTGCTTTCCACTCTTTTGGGTAAAGACCTCGAAGTGTAGCTGGGGATTGTATAGTAGAAAGCCTGTAGAGTTGTATAAGACCCTTCAAATCTGGCTGCATTATCTCACGTTCTTAAGTTCAGTGGCAGGGAGTTCCTACCGTGTCACCCCCTGACCAGCATTCCGTGTGTGGGATCTGCATGCTGACTGTTCTAACAGGTCATTTCTGTTTGAATTTTCAACTCCCAGTGATGTAGGAGGAGCATCTTGCTTATTTGACACTCATGAAGTGTCTACTAAGATCTTTGGCTCAGTTTGAATATATGGTTGTTTGTGGTTTGTGGTGAGGTTTTTCTTTCAAGATTTATTTATTTAATGTGTGTGTGCCAGTAGGATTTTGTTTGGTGTTTGTTGATAAGTCTTGGACATTTGGATACATGACCCTCAGTTAATAGTTGTTTAGGGAGGACTAGGAGGTGTGATCTTACTGAGGAAGTTTTTCACTGGGAGTGGATGTGGAGGATCTGAAAGACTTGCTCCGTTTTCAGCTAGCTCTCTCTGCCTCATGCTTGGGCACCCGCCACCATGCCTTTGCTTCACCACCATGAATTCTACCCACTGGAACTAAGCCCAAGTAAATGCTTTCTTTCATAATTTGCCATAGTCATAGTGTTTATAGCAGCAATAGAGTAACTTATATAGCTTTGAACTGACTGTAGATCAGACTCAGAAGAACTGACATCGTGACTACGCCGAGTCTTCCTATCCGTGAATATTAATGTTTCTTTGATTTCTTTCATCAGAGTTTTGTGCTTTCCTCCCAATAGATGCTGTGTGTGTGTGTGTGTGTGTGTGTGTGTGTGTGTGGTATTTTTAACTTTGGTGATGTGTTTTACCTTTTTTTAGTGCTAATATAAATGATATGCCTTTTCCCTTTCAAGTTGTGCTTCACAGTGTCCATACAAGGGTGTGCTTTCCGGTATTGGTCTTGTATATTAATCTTGTACTCTGCAACCTTGCTACAATCTCTTGTTCCTGTTTCTGTTGTTATTGTTCATTGTTTCAGATTTGTTACATAGATGAAGTGTTTCATCTGCACAAAAGACAACTTTGTTTTTATTTTGATCCCACCCCAGGTGCCTTTCATTTTCTCTTCTCTCAGCATCACCAGGAAGGAGTTCCAGTGTGACACTGAGGAAAACTGGGAAGAACAGATAGCATTACTGGGTTCCTAGTCTCAGTGAGAAAGCCTCGGGTTTCCCATTAGTAAAGACGATGATGTCAGCACATTTTTTTTGGTAGATTTCTTTGTTAAGGAAGCCATTTTCTCGTTAGTTTCAGTTAATGAAAACTGTCTTTTTATTTTATTTTTTTAGTTTTTTTTCCCCCACAGCCATTCACAGCAGTGCATTGAGCTCCACAGACACAGCATTGGGGCAAACAAGAGCTGGGCTGGGCTCTGGGTGGCTCTGTGCCTCATGGAGGAAAGCCTGGGCAAAGGAGGTCCTAAGAAGCCAGGAGACAAATGTCTTCATATGCATCTTCGCAGACTTGCCAGAAGAGGCACAGAAAAAGCACCGGGTTCCCTGTTAGCTCCTCAGAGAGTTCTGTAAGAAGTCTGAGAGGCAGGGACCATGTCTGCTGAAGAAAGGTAGAAATGCGAAGACATGGCGAAGGCTGACAAGGCACGTTACGAAAGGGAAATGGAAACCTATATTCCACCTCCCAAAAAGGGGAGACCAAAATGCACCCAAGAGGTCCCCTGCAGAATTTATCTTGTCGTGTTCTGAGTACTGCCCCCAAATCAAAGGAGAGCGTCCCGGCTTTTCCATGGGTGATGCTGCAAGGAAACTGGGGTGGGGTGGGGGCTGTGGGCGGGGGGGGGGGGGGTGCTGCGGAAGACAAGCCGCCCTGTGAGAGCCAGGCTGCCAAGCTGAAGGAAAACCCCATGCAGTGAAGAGGGGGTGTGGTTAAGGCTGAAATGGGCAGGAGAAAGAAGAGGAAGATGAGGAGGAGGATGAAGAGAAAAAGGAGGGTGAAGATGAAGATGGTTCTAACTAGTTTCTTTTCTTCACTATAAAGCGTTTAAATCCCCTACGCTATTTAAAAAATCCCCAACTCACTCCTATTTTTTTAAAAAAATAAAAAGCAAAAATGATTAAAATGCAAGGCTGTGAAGCATTGTTTTTAAATCGTGGTGTCTTGGGGCGGGGGCAGGGGCGCTGGGATGTTATAGTTAAGACACTACCAACTGTGTCTGTAGATAGCCTTGTCCCTGTGATATTTTCAATAGCCGCTAACCATGCCTAGTATAGCCTGGGGTTGTAAATTGGCATGCAAATTTAAATCAGGTTCCTGTTAGTGTACTGAACAAAAGAGATATACATGGGAACAGCAGGGTGAGGGTTCTTTTTTTCCTGTTTTCAATTGTCTCGGATGGTGCATTATGAAAGTAATTGTTGTTTGGTTAACTGTAATTACCACTCTGTAACTGCAAAAATAAAAACCTCAGCTGTTTGTTGACGTTTTGTTTCTAAGAAAATTCATTTTTAAAATTGGTATTCCCCTCTTCATAGATCTGAAATGTTTCTTCTCTGGGGGAAGCTAGTTTTCTGCTCTTGCCCTGCCCATTTTGGGTCACATGGATTACTGCCGTGTTTACCTCTTCATAGAGCCAGCTCTTAGAAAGCTTTTTTCTACACACCCTGCACACTGTGATGGGGTAACAAAAGTTAGGACAGCGTCATTCATCATTTCAATTCCCAAATCACGATCCCCTGAATCAGATTCCACATAACTGGTTGGGAAACTAAGAGTGAGCAATTCTATCCCACCATGGGATTGTTGGACACAAACAATCTGAAAGTTGTCCTGGACAGACTAATGAGAACTCTGCAGTCTTTAACTACCACACTGTATGATGGCAGCCACACTCTGCAGTTCTCCAAAAGAGGACCTGATTATCCTTTGAGTAGAGGAAGGCTACTGATTTGTTTGAGTTAATTTTATATCTAGCCACTTTGCTGAAGTTGTTTATCAGCTGTAGGAGTTCTTTGGTGGAATTTTTGAGGTCACTTACGTATACTACTGTATCATCTGCAAATAGTGATATTTTGACTCTTCCTTTCCAATTTGTATCCCTTTGACATTCTTTTATTTGACTCTGGCTAGGACTTCAAGTACTATATTGAGTAGGTAGGGGGAGAGTGGGCAACCTTGTCTAGTCCCTGATTTTAGTGGGATTGCTTCAAGTTTCTCACCATTTAGCTTGATGTTTGCTGTATATTGCTTTTACTATGTTTAGGTATAGGCCTTGAATTCCTCATCTTTCCAAGACTTTTATCATGAAGGGGTGTTGAATTTTGTCAAATGCTTTCTCAGCATCTAATGAGATGATCATGTGTTTTTTTTCTTTGAGTTTGTTTATATAGTGAATTACGTTGATGAGTTTCCATATATTGAACCATCTCTGCATCCCTGGAATGAAATCTACTTGATCATAGTGAATGATTGTTTTGATGTGTTCTTAGATTCGGTTTGTGTAAATTTTATTGAGTATTTTTGCATCGATGTTCATGAGGGAAATTGGTCTGAAGTTCTCTTTCTTTGGAGGGTCTTTGTATGGTTTAGGTATAAGCATATTGTGGCTTCAAAGAATGAATTGGGTAGTGTTCCTTCTGTTTCTATTTTGTGGAATAGTTTGGAGAATATTGGCATTAGGTCTTCTATGAAGATCTGATAGTGTTCTGCACTAAACCCATGGTTTGCAACCCAATGGGAAGAACAATAATATTAACCAACCAATCAACTTGCCCCAGAGCTCCCAGGGACTAAAACACCAACCAATGAGTACACATGGAGAGACCTAGGACTCCAGCTGCATATGTAGCAGAGGATGGCCTTGTCTGGCATCAGTTGGAGGAGAGGCCTTTTATCCAGTGAAGGCTCGTTTTCCAAATGCAGGGGAACGCCAAGGTGCTGAGGTGGGTGTTGGTGGTTGGCAGTTGGGAGCACTTTCATGGAAGCAATGGAAAGAGG
The DNA here is from genome assembly GCF_963924665.1 of Micromys minutus. Lineage (NCBI taxonomy): Eukaryota > Metazoa > Chordata > Mammalia > Rodentia > Muridae > Micromys > Micromys minutus. The sequence goes on from NC_137973.1 coordinate 35,528,414, forward strand.
AGGGGGGATGGGAGTGGGGGAAAGAGGATAACATTTGAAATGTAAATACAGGGAATATCCAATAAAAATGATTAAAAAAAAGAGGACCTGAGAATGAATCCCCCAAAACATGAGCTTAAAATTCAAGACTGCCACACTAAACATTTTGTTGACATTAGTGCCAATGAAGGCTATAAGAACGCTGGTTACAGTACCTTTGCCCATTTATCAGGAAACTTGACTGTTTAATGATCTTTTTAATTAGTTGAAACAGCTTTTATTAAAAGACTGCTGCATTTAAAACTAAAGTTAGGGTCTGTTGCAGTAAAAATAAAATAGAATCCGCTTCATTGGGGAGCCATGTGCCTGGGCTCTTTGTCTACCACTCGGGCCACAAGCCACCCTCTCCCAGCTGTCTCTCTTTTAGTCTGGAACTTTAGCTACCGATTCCCACGTGGAGCCACCGGCCACCGTGCTGGAACCATTCTCCCCAGCTTCTTCTCTACCAGCTTTGAATTTAGCTCACATTCTCCACATCCCGGTAAAATCCTGATTCAACAGTCAATGATTTATCAAACAGATTTATCTACACAATAAGCTTACAACCAGTTGACAAAGATATAAACCGCCCACCTAGATAAGACAAGTTGACAAACAGAAAAGCCTTGAAAATATTCATAGCTACCTAATGTCAATTAAGATCACCTGGGTCCAAATCCTCTATCGATACCTCCATGTTGATTCTCTTTTCTTCTCTCCCACCTTTCCAAAACTTTGTCCCCTCCCCACTCTCTACGGTCCAATCATGTGTCACCTTGACCTAACTGGTACCAGCCCTCACCTGCATATAGACATCAGCCTACGAGTGTATTTTTTTTTCCTACATTGTGATTTTCCCTTTTATAAACTTATGTCAACAAGTTTTTGTGGCAAGCATTTTCACCTACTGAGCCATGTAGCTGGCCCTTGGGATGCTTCCTTGATTGTCATGCTTGGTGACCCATGTTATGCTGGGTTAACTGAATAAAGAGGCTTTTAGTCAGGCAATGGTAGGTTGTGTGAGGAGAGGACGAATTCTTCGGAAATCCCAACATTGTTGGTTTCTTAATGAGTTCTGTCCTCTGGACTGTGGATCCCATATCTGCTTCTCATTAATTTATGCCTTTATGATCTAATATATATATTATGTATTATATATATATATTAGATAACTGATCTAATATATATATATAATACATAATATATATATATTAGATCAGTTACACTATGAGCAAATTCCAGCAGGGTGGGATCTTGTTAGTTTCTCCTGAAGAAAGATTTTGATTTGAAAAAACATCATATTGTATATTTTTCAGAATGACTATGTTTTCTCTCCTCCTGCAAGATGTTTGAAAATTTTACCCCCTCAAATATCTCTGAGATGCTGGTCTTCAGACTCATGGAGGTTACCTTTACAGTTTGAAGGCCTTCCTTGAGCAGTGCTGTGGTAATGAACAGTTCTCTGTATCTCCAACTTACATGCACCAGTTTATTTTGTTAGCCCATCTCTTAAAAAAATGGCTAAATTTCCTTTTCTGTTATTTCTTTTCACTTTTAAAAACTATTTTGGGCTTATGTCTTTGTTTGTTTATTTGTTTCTAATTTTATTCAATTTATTTATTGAGACAGGGTCTCACTAAGCAAGTTGGGCTGGCCAGGAACTCATGATCTTCCTGCCTGAACCCTCTTGAGGCAGAGATTATAGGAGCACACTATCATATTTATTTGAATTTTCAATCATTCAGTGTTTTAATTGTTAAAATGCAATGGAAACTTCTAGCTTCATACATTAAGGACCAGAAATCATAATACTCTAGCAAGACCATTTAATATGAAGATTGTGTCCTTCCATTCTGGAAGTGTTCTAGAATTATCCCACGGACAATGAACCTTCGGTTCTGCCCTTCCTTCTGAAATGTCTATCACTTGTCTCATTTTACTATTATTCTTACAATTCCCTAGGACAGTCTTTGTTTTATAAATATTCCTTTGTTATAGGTTTCTGTTCTTTTTTCATGAATAAATAGTTTCTCATTCTCTGCAGGGCATTAAGCTTTGAGTGCTGTCTCACCTTGTTCTTCCCTGTATCTGTTTCCGAGCATTTGAACCATTATCTCTCCCATTATGTTCTTCCTCTCAGTCAGGGTCCATGACCTTCTGCTGGTGTCTAAGTGGAGAGAATCAGGGGCTGAACTCTCAGTGAGGGGGTGGTACTCAGTGACTTCAGAATGCACCCCAGAGTCAGAGAGCTGGGAAACCTGGGTGTTGATTCTGTCGGGCTTTTGCTCTTCAGCTAGTAAAACTTTGATGCTGGTGGGTCATTTTCCAATCGTCTGCTTCAAACCTTATCATGGATATTCTACCTGATCTCTGCCGCCTGGACCCACACTTTCAATAGAAAATGTTTATCTAACCTCTTGTATTTAATATCATACCCTGTTGCTAACTATTCCTAGCATACTCTAATCCAGGAACTATGGGTTTTACCATCTCTTGAAAAGAACCATAAAGACTTCTACTGGCAGCAACGGATCTTTATAGGGCACAGAAATGGGTGTAACTCTCTCTCCCTGTCCCTCTCTACCAACCCGACCTCTGGGTCTCATATATTGAACTTACGATTCTCCTGTCTCATCCTCCTGAGTACTGGGATTCTAGGTGTGTGTACTGTGTCTGACCCTAACTGCTCCTTAACTGATCTTGCACCAGTCTTCCATTGTAACCACATGTATCTATCCTCCAGGAGAGACATGGTCCTTCCAGTCCTTAATGGGCGCCAGTTCCTATGAACAGTCAGGATTTAATGTTGTGAGCTTATTTATGCTTTTTTCTTGCTGCCTTGATATTTGTAGGAGTTTCAGTGAAAATGGCCACCATAGGTTAATATGTTTGAATACTTGAACTTAGCTGGTAGAACTATTTGGGAAGGATTAGGAGGATGTTGAAGGGGGTGTGTCACTAGGTGTACCTTTGGGGTTTGAGAAAGCCCATGCTCTTGTGGATCAGATGTAAAGCTCTCAGTTACTGCCCCAGCACCATGTCTGCCGCCATGCTCCCTGCCATGAGGGTCATGAACTCTCACCCCCTGGACCTGTGAACCCCAAATTAAATGCTTACTTTTATCAGTTGCCTTGGTCCTGGTGTTTTCTCACAGAAATTGAGAACTAAAATGGGACTGACTCAGCTGTTAAGAGTCTCTTAGCTACCAACCTTCATTTGCTTTCTCCAGATCCCCAAAATGTGCTGTTATTGTTTTTCCGATTCTCCCTTTCCTGTGGCTCATGCCTTTTGTGTTTATTGAGTATGATGTAAATATGTAGAGATTCATGGGAGAGGAAAGGCTGGTGCATGGGGTGGGTTGCTAGCCTTTACTGGGAACTTCCCAGCTTCTATGACCCTTGTCCAGCCTCTCGCCTGAGGACAACTCTGCATCTAGATATTGCCTCCTCAGTCCTTATGTCTGGGTTTGGATTGGCTGGTTTCTTCCCCCTAGGATTAGCTGAGTGTTTGCTTGAATCCATAAAGGTCAATAAACTATATCTAGTGCTGCAAGCACTTCCTGTGTTAACTCTGACCAGGATGGGTGGGTGGTGATAACCCAAGTAAGTAGGTTGGCCGGTGCAAATGTCAGACCTGCCCTTGGCCCTAACTCTGAGTAGCTCTGACTAAAGCAGCAGACTGCCTTGAAGACTGAGGTCCAAATGGACTATCTAGATCATCCTGTTTACAGGGTAGGGCAGTTGCGGCAGGCTGAGGGCCCAGTCTAGGCCTTCTGGGGTGGTCTCTTAAGCTTCTAATGCCTCCAACAGAGACTTCTATCCATCTCTCTGGTGATGAATGCTAGGGAATTGACTCAGGTGGATCCAACTCAGAGCAGGCTATGTGTCACCATAGGGAATGCTTGCTGATTAATTTATAAGCAGTGATGCTCTTTTTTGATGACTAGACCATTTATAGTTGTCACCCATTATCAAGCCACAGGTATAAACAGTGCGGGAGGGGGAACCACATGCACAATGGGAACAGCACGTAAAGTGTGACTTGAAAATGGAGTAATCACAGCCTATTGAGCGTGGAGATGGAGAATCCTGGAGACACAAAGGACTGCTGAGGTTGTCTTAAAAAAAATGGAGTGATGCATTAGTGTCTTAGTGCTATAAAGAGACACCATGACCAAGGCAACTCTTATTTTTAAAAAGAAAGCATTTAATTGGGGACTTGCTGACAGTTTCTGAAGCTCACTCTCTTACCATTATGGTGTGAAGCATTGCATCACACAGGCAGGCAGGATGCTGGAGCAGTATCTGAGAACTTTACATCCTGATCCTCGCCTTATAATCCTTCCAAACAGTTTACCAACTGGGGACTAAGCAAGAAAATATGTGAGCCTATGGGGACCATTCTCATTCAAACCACTGCAGCAGGTATGCCTCCTTGTGGCCAGCTGAGGAAGAACAGGACATCCTGAGAATAGCTGTTAGCCTCGAGAATATACTGCAGTCTCTTACAATAGTAAACCTGAAGGAGGGGGCTATGGACGCTGCCAGAAGTTGCTTCATCTTTGCTATGGGAGTTAAGATACACAGTGCAGGCTGAGATGTACACCCAGATCATCTGGCCATGTAAGGGATAACTTGCAATATGAAAAAGCTATGTGGATGCTATTCTCCCCTAACCTCTATTTGCTGGACAAATCGGATAAAAGATGAACTGAGATGGGGATGTTGGCTTGTCATTTCTTATAGCTGGGTGTGGAGGTGGGAGGGGCTAAAAGGAAAAGGAGTACATGGTAGAAATGTGCCAAAGCCTCTCCTTGTTGATTCTGGGCCAAGCCATCCAGTTTGTACTGACCCCGAGATGTCCATAGCAGTGGAGGAGATGCCTGTAGATCCCTATGAAGTTTGCCAGGATGAGGAAGCTTAATTACTCATAGAAATTGTGGTGAACTACCTTAGGACAATGCCTTCCATCCAAGCCACTGTACCCAGCAATGAACAGACAACAAAATCTGTTCGTGCTCTATGAACCTCACCAATCCCATCCTTTGCTGTCTCTCTAGCTGGTGTCTCCTGAGACACTTGTTGGAATGGATGGTGGTCATCTTCAGAGATCCTGCCACCCGTTCTAAGAATGATTCGTTACATAGATGCTATGACCTCAGTTTCCAAGTGTTTTACAGACTTAGAAAAATCATCTGAAAGACAATAGGTGCCCCTAAGGAAGCAAGGATGGGAAACCAGTTCACAAAGGCACAACATGGCCAGGCATCACCGTGGTGTCCTTAGGACCTTTATGGTTGAGGTAGGCATCGATGATACTCATTAGGTGATTGAGAAAATCCTCCCAACAGCCTGTGCCTGCTGGTGTTACAGCAATGGTTAAAGAATAAGTAAAAGGTACCCTGTGTGGGTGAAAAAAGATATTCCAAAAAGCATCGGTTACTAATGGAAACACCCAAGCCCAGGGATGAACTACCTTCCGACAAGTTGTTGCCCCAAGCAATACAGGTTATTTCTACTGCTGTTGGCTGACCTCCCCTTATAGAAGGAAGAATGGTAAGGGTTGTCAGGCTCTCACTCGGGATCTCAGCCACACTCTCCAGCACCTCCCTCCCATCTGTGTATAGTTCTGCCAAGCTACAAGTCTCCAGTCACTGAAGGGGGCTTATCTATGGAGAAATCCTCTTCTACGCTAGAATGAGACTTTCAGTAATGTGGCTTCTTTGGAGTTACTCATACTCCCATGAGTAATCCTTCACCGATGCTCTGTAAGTATGCCCAATAAACTCACTGGCTCGCTAAGTTGGACTTTGATGGAGTTGCCCTGTGGTCTGCTGCTGTTGCCTGTCTGGAGTAAGCAGACATTCACATCTCCCAGGAAAAGTTCATGCAACCTTGCAGTTTGGCAAAACATGATGATTAGAAAGGACCATGGCACTGGTGTGATCAACAGCTCTTTCTTCGCCCCGGGGAATTCTGCACCCTTCTGCATCCAGTCTATTAGCATCTTTTGGCTTAGTTGTTCTAGCTTGCCACAACTCAACTCAAATGTTACCTCCTCCTGGAAGCTCTCGTGCCTCCCCAGTTTAGTGATCCACCCCTCAGTCTGCTTTTTCTTGAGCTCCCTGGCTTGCCTCTGATCTGCATTTGCCACTACAGGCTCCATTTATGCTGTCGTTGGCACACTGAGCTGCCTGGATATAAAGATGTCATTGTTCCTCCCGATTCTAGTGTCTCCCTCTAGGTTCTAGCACAGATTCACAGCAGAGACCAATGACTATCAAATGAATAAAGGAATGGTCATAAAGGACCAAATGTCACATGCTAGATGTGTCCTATGCCATACAAAATGTTACAGAACAATAGGAGAAAGGCAGGACTAGGGGATGGAAAAGAAGGGAGGCTTTCTGAAGGGATAGAGATAGAGAAACCATTGTGCTGGGATGCCCAGTGGGCTGAGCCCATTGCTTGGGGCTGAGATGGTGGAGGTGAAATCCTCAAATCAGAGACCCTCCCCTCTTCTCTTGGGTAGATCCTGGGACGACTGTTTTATAACTGGAACTAATGTTTGACCATTTAGAAGGGCATAGGACATGGCCAGGCAGTCGTGGTGAACACCTTTAATCCCAGCACTCGACAGGCAGAGTCAGGTGGATCTCTGTGAGTTCTAGGCCAGCCTGGTCTACAGAGCTAGTTCTAGAACAGCCAGGGTTACACAGAGAAACCCTGTCTTGAAAATAAAAGAGAGTGAGGGCATAGGACTTAGTTTGCCTTTGCCCTGACAGTTTACTGGGTTCTAAACAAGAGCCACCAGATTGAAAGGAAACTGAAGCCGAGCTATCACAGGAAGTTCTTAGTATATTCAGTCTTTGTGGTTTACCCCCAGAGCTTCCTGCCAGCTCTTACCCAGGCTTATCGGGCCTCAGAAGACAGGGAGAAGTGGGCAGAGCAGGCCACAAGCATGCCCTGTGTCGTAAAGCAGGTGTCTGTGACAGATGAGTTTCCAATTTTAACTGAACACCTCCCCGCACCCCAGCTTCTCCAAAGGTGGGGGTTTGCCTATAACTGCTAGTGGGTACCGCTCTGCCCTGCTCATGGGGGTCACCTAGAGCATTAGGAATGGAGCCAGAGGCCTATTAGCCTGCCCTTCAGCATGTTGCTTGACGGTTCTTGGTATCTCCAGTATCTCTAGAGCCCTGCTCTTTCCAGTAATAATGCTTCAGATCATTGTGAGCCCATCTGAGTGGTCAGGGACGTGAGCCTCCGTGGGCACCTGTTGTTAAAGTGTATGTACAGAGGTGTCTACACAGGATGCTGGGCCCCCTTCGCAGCTGACACACAGGTGTCAGTTCTGGTCATTCAGGTGATGAATCCTGTGATTAATCCAGTGGTCTGAGTGCGCCAGATTTAATGTCATTGTCACCCCAAACCAGCCTCTTTCCCAGTTTGCAGCTTCCTCTCTCAGACCCTGGTCTCATTTCCAAAAGAAGCAGACATGACGAGCAAAACGAAGTGTTAATTTTACCCTTGCAGAGGGAGTGGCCAGTGTCCACTTGAGTACCTGGGGAACTCGAGCCCCTGCCCGGGTAGCTGCTTACAGGACAAGAGCCAGTGGCCATGTGGTAGCTCACACGAGTAAGGACCTGAGAGGACAGTGAGGTCTTTATGCTGCTTGTCCAACATCCTTACATCCACGTGCTTATGGTCTCTGAGCTTCTGACATGACAAGATCTAAGAAGAGGCCAAGATTCCAGAGGCCAGACCCTGTGGCTGCGTGGCCGAGTTAAAAGGTAGCACTTTGACTGTGTCTGCAAGCCTTGGCAGACACTGGAAGAGTGGGCATGTCCACTGGGAGAAGATAAATTCACACGGCTTTTTATTGGAAACGACAGATTCTGCCTTTTTAATTAGGGGGTGGTAATGAAACATCTCCACTCCCACAAGGAGGCTTTGGCTGAACTCGGGGTCTGGGCAAAGGAGGGCCCTTCTGCTGCTGAAACTGTGTGCCTGATGGTGGAGGTCTCTTCTGCTGGTGCTCACGGGTACGGTGGCTTGGAGGCAAGGGACGGTGGCCAGGTGTCTGGAGATGATGACCAGGTGGAGGAGGAGCTTGGGAAGCCACTGGATTCTGCGCTGCTGTGGACGGGGTTGAGTGCGGCTTGGGGCCCCTTTCCACATTGCTCATTCTGGAAGCTTCATCTGTAATGGCAAGACGTTTTAAGAGCTTGTTCTGATGATAGTGAGTGAGTGTGTGTGTGTGTGTGTGTGTGTGTGTGTGTGTGTGTGTGTGTGTATGCATATGCAGGTAAGCATGTATGTGTGTGCCAAGGGATACCCTCTGATGCCATTCCTCAGGCACTATCTACTTCTCTTTTTTGGGGGGATCCTCTTCCTCCTTCCCTCCCTCCCTCCCTCTCTCCTTTCTTCTCTTTCTTCTTCCTTCCCTCTCTCTTTCCTTCCTTCCCTCTCTCCCTCCCTCCCTCTCTCTCTCTGGCTTGCAACTTACCAAGGAGGCCAGCTAGGTCCAGGGTCCACCTGCCACTGCTCTGGGATTGAGTGCCACCCTGCCCTTTTTATGTGAGTTTTGAGGGGTTCTACTTCAGTCCTTGTGCTTGAAAATAAGCACTTTCCTAATTGAGCTGCCGCCCCAGCCCTACCATTGAACATGTGATAGCCATCAAACCCAGGAGATGAGAGGAGGAAAGGGTGGTTGCTCTCACCCTCTTCAAGTTCTGGGTGTGTCGGGGGAGACAGGAATGTTGGCCACAGATACCCTGAGACACCCCAGGCCTCCTTAGAACTCAAAACTATGAGGGAAGAGAATACGTGGGTGGAGAGCTTTGTGCCTAAGGCTACAGGGTGTAGAGTGAGACTTTGACCCTAATATCTGGCCCCAGCCCCAGACCAGCAGGTGGTCCTTCATCCACAGTGTCAAGATCCTGTGGTTCTCTGCTGGCTCCTCTGTTTGGTGGCATTTTTTTCCTCCTGTGCTTTCTCAGATTCTCTATGTGTTAGGCCCATTGCTAAGCCATAGCAACACTGTCCTCGGAGAGTGACGGAGCCAGACAGCACATCACATTGTTGGCCTCCACCAAGGTGGGGGACCACCAGAAGGTGCAAAGAACCACGTGAGAAATGGGAGGGTGAGAGGTGTGACCAGATGCTGAGCCCTTGCACTGAGTTGTGCAGCAAGCTGGTTCTGGGGGAGCTGTACACTTGGTATGACCTATGCCACCCGCCTGTTAACAGCCGTACCATAGGATCCCAGTACAACTTCTCCAGCAAGGTCTACCAATGCCTAAACATCTGTTCCAGAAGCCTTTCATGTGCTTTATCTTTCTTTTAAGACTGTCTCCTGATGGCTCAGTTCAGGTTACAGATGCGGCGAGGAAAACCAGGCCCATAGATGTCCAATTTAAAGAGGGGTTATGTAAGAACAAGATAAAACGGCCTTAAAGTTCAAGCACTAGGTGTCTTGCCTTGGCCTAACTATGCTCTGGCCTATGGGCCGTAGGATCTGAGGTAGTAAGCTAGCTTCTACATCTGTGCAAATGTCCACCCTTAAGATCATGAAGAGGAATATGGTAATACATCAGAAATACTAAGCTCTGCTCCTGGAAGAGGCTACTTTATTCACATGAGTTATTGTCATATTTCTCTTCCCAGTATGGCGGTGGCAGAGGTTTCCATGTCTTCAGTGACACCTAAGGAGGTCCACCTTGGAGGACTGTGTCTGACCCCTGGGCAGTGAGAATGGGCCTTATAAGGAGGGAGACAGAGACAGTAGGAACAGAGCACAGAGATAAGAAAGTCAGTGTCCAGGACTCTGCAAGCCACTAAGCTGTACTGGATCGAGACCTGAAAGTGATGTAAGTAAGGTGTGAAAGGGTCACAGAGAATGAGGTCCCCAGCCCCAGGTGGGGGAAGTGGTGCATGAGATGACACATGGAGGTGCTGGCCTAAAGGGGGGACGTGGGCAACACTGAGGTATGAAGAAGGAAGCCAAACCTACAGGACTCAGGCCTGGCAGCACTGTGGGGTGTGGGCAGACTCTGCCCCTAGGCTCTGCTGGAAGTCAATACTTTGAACATCACTGGGCCTACTCTAGGCAGAAACCTGCAGAGATGGGACCCAGCCCTGAGTGAGTCTGAGATTTCTCAGGACCCCAGGGACATGTCCAACCACTAGCATGTCCAGCCTCAACTAGGCTGCCCTTACCTCAACATCTGCAGTGACGCCTAAACAGAGTCCCTGACATATTGTCCCTTGGGTGGTCAGCTCCCTACTTAGGATCACCAAAACTAATTTCTCTGTAGGATGCAGGACAAGTCTGCATCAAGGAAACCATTCTCCCAGCCTGAAAGCATCACTTCCTGAGCAGCCAATCAGGAAGCAAAGGGCCATCACCCTGATTTGGGCTTTTCTCTTTTTTTGCAGTACTGGGGATCAGATTTAGAGCCTCATGCACTGAGCCCTCTACACTGACCCACCATGAGTGCCTCCTGGCCAGAGACAGGTTTATCCGTATTCCTAGGAGCTTGGCCCTGGGCACATCTTCAAGCCATCCAAGGCCAAGAAAATGGTTCCCGGACATGGGATTTGGGGGGGAATCTCTCTATCCTTATGAAAGTCTGTGAACCATTCAGGGATCTCCACACTAGCCTCTCACCAAAGCAGCCTCACGTAGTGGGTTCTGGGAAGGTATACAGCTTGGCTGTAGCTTCTCAAAGGTCCTTTGATGTTACCCCTGAGAACCGTCCTTCAGAAATCAATCTGAGCATATAACAGAGCCATCCAGAACCCCTGGTTACAGCCCTGCCATGATGATTCCACCCATCACTTTCTTCCCTTCACAGCCTCAAGCAGGGATGTTCCCATGGGGATTTCACTGCAGCCCGCAGTGACAGAGAAGTGGGTGTGCTTACCTTTTTTCCTCCTGTTCCGTTTTTTCCTCTTGCAGATACAGAAAATAAGCAGCGCCCCAAGGAACACCAAGAGGAGTCCTCCTACACTGGCTCCCACTATGAGATAGAGGGACAGACCTTTCTCTGCAAGAAGAAAAGATGGCTAAGGGAGAGGGTTTTGGGAAGAGTGGTCTCTTTGTTGCTATGGCCCAGGCCACAGCCTCCTACATCAAACAGATGAAAGAGTTCCACGGGGTTTTCCGCCTTCTCGAGGATAAGCTTCTGGGGCCTGGAGTGCAAGGGTTGAGAAGCAGTGTCTGTCCACTTCACCCCGTCCTCCCACTGAGGAGAAGAGTACCCAAGTTCTAGAGAGGGAGGATGAGTTGCCTGAGGTCTCATGGGGCCTTTCCCCAAGTGGAGCATCCCCCAACCTCAGTGTTCAGCTCTTCTTCCTCCCAGACTCCTCCTGGGTTTAGGAAAGTCGCCTAGATACTCAGCGGTTAGCAGTGGCATGTGCAGTTCTGATCCCTTCATCTGCCAGCACAGGGAAGAATAACAGAGAGGAAAACAGTGCCATGGTTGTTCAGGGCAATGAGCTTAGTTTAGCTCTTCCAGGTAAGAGCTGTGTGACCTTTGGTAAGATGCCCCACTTCTCTGAGTCTGTTTTCTTCTGTGTAAAATGGAAACAATGCACTTTACATCACAGAGTAGCTGTCGGAAGTCAGATCAGATAATGGATGGAAAAGTGCTTTTGTAAACTGTAAAGCAACACCTAGAAGTGAGGTCTTATTCTTGCTGTACTCTCTGCCCTGGGGTTTTTCTGGTAGCTGTTTTCCAGGAGGGGGGCTAAACCATCTGTGCTTTGTGAATCAATAGCAGTTAGAGAGAGCAGCTGGAGCAGGGGGTGGAAGGACCGTGGGGAGAAAGAACGGGAGCTGAGCCCAGTTTCACAGAAGCCAAAGACTGTTAACACTTGTGACCAGGGATGGGTTCCCCCCACCCCCGCACCCCAGGCAAACTTGAGGTCCACCAAGCAGGGCAAAGGGTCAAACCATACTGTTGATACTGGTTCCTTCCTTTCCTCCAGTTCCCCTCACCTGGTCCTTCCCTGTCAACTGAGAACCTCTTTGGGCACTGTTTGTGTAGGGGTATCTATCGGCAATCCCTGAAGCTGCTTCAAGGATGAATTCAGGGACCTTCAGGCCTTGTTGCCAAGGGCCTGGAATGTCAGAGTCAGCTCCCAAGTGTGAGCAGGGTGGATAAGCATCCTGTCCAAGCTGAATCTCCAGCAGATCCTCCCACAGGTTCTCGGGCAGGACCTCTAGCGTCCCCAGACATGCTTAGGAAGCAGACACGCCTTCCACAGACAGTATGTGATGTGTATGGTCTCAAGTTTACCCACTGCAGCACTCTGCGTGCCTGGTGGGGACATCAGTAGCTGTAGCTGTCACAGGTACTTGCAGCACCCCATTCCAACCATCCTTCCTGTGCTTCCTATTGGAGACTCTGTGCCTGTGTTTACGTGAGGACTGGCCTAGGAACTCCAGCACGCACTCACTTTACCTGAGCTACAGTTAGACTCCGGCCTGCCTTGGCCTCTAGAATGGAAGTTTTCTTTCTCCTTTGTGGCCATGCCCTCGTTCAGCTTCAGCTTCTGCTCTGAACTGCAGATTAAGGGAGCTGCATGGTTCCCTGCTCTCAAACCCTGCCTTCTCGCCTTCAGAGGCCTCTCCCTCCTTGATAGATACTTATTTTTATTCTGGAGGGATCTAGTTACACTAAACATGAAGCATGAGGTTGCCAGATAAAAATATGAGACAGCCAGTTAAATCTGAATTTCAAATAAACAATGAATAATTTCTAGGATCAATAGATGGGGCCACTTTTTTTTTTTTTTTTTTTTTTTTTGGTTCACTGACTTAAGTCTTGTGTCTCTAACACAGGGTCTTCTGAAAGATGAAAAAAAAAAAAAAAACGTTTTGGAGTCTAAGAGAGGCAGCTTCGCTCCACCCCCTCATGACTTTGTGATAAATAGAGGGTTGGGGCAGGAAGGCAGAAGAGGAAGACTGCCGATGAACCAGGCTGGGGGGAGTGAGGGACTTGGGGTGGGTGGTGGAGGGTAATACAATCCTTCTGAATCTGCCTTCAGAGTCTTTCTCTCTCTCTCTCTCTCTCTCTCTCTCTCTCTCTCTCTCTCTCTCTCTCTCTCTCTCTTTCTCTCTCTCTCTCTCTCTCTCACACACACACACACACACACACATACACACACACACACACACACACTATGGTCCCTCTGAGCACATGAGAATGCACTCCTATCTTTAAGTGGTACACAGGAGTAAGTTCTAAAGGGTCATCACATCCCTCTGGGACAGTGACTCTTGCTTTCGGGTTGCCCTGAGAACCTAGCTGCCATGTTGTGAGGCAGCTCAGAGGCACACTCTGAGGAAGAGTGGGTCCCAGGGTTTCTCACTTGATCCTCCCATGTCAGAGCTGCTTTCGTCTGTGGGGCATGAGAAACATAGTGAGAGGAGGGAGCTCTGCTAGGGTCATACCAACTAAAGTCAGATCAACAGAAACATTCCAGACGGGAACTTGGGCACTACGACAGCCTTCTCCTCGAGTAATGTTGCTGGGCGCTGGTACAGTGATGCACATCTGTAATCCCAGCAATGAGACTAAGGCAGGAGCATTGCTGCCAGTTGGAAGCCAGCCTAGGCTAGCAACATAGCAAGACTCTCCCCTAAAAGCAAAGCAAACTGAAACGAAACAAAGACAAATTCTTTCTGAGAGCCCCATTAGGCCTTCGGCACTGAGGGCTGACTGGAGCCTGCAGTGCGGAACTGGTCTCTGGGTGTCAGGAAGGGTGTGCCTCTCTCTGTTCATCAGTTCTGCTCTCCCCTGCCCTGCCTCCCAGGCATTCTGAAACCTAGCTCCTCGTATCAGGTGCCCAACTTGGAAAGAAAACATTAACGGGGTGTCAGAATCCAGACCATCAACTAGCAGAGGGACCGTGGGCTAGTCAGATTCCCTCCTGCCAAGAGCCTTTTTCAACCCTGCAGTCCTTTCTTCTGGGGGACGCTCCTTGCCTGCCTGAAGTGGTCACACTTGTGAGTGGACTGCCAAAATGAGTAGCCAGGAGCCCACCTCCCCAAAAGGTCCCAAGGAGAAATAAGTGACTTTTCATTTCCCATCCTATGGCAGACCTGGCAGGGTACCCCTGTGCACGTGAGCCATCCCGACCCCCCCCACACACATACACCCTGCTTTACTCCGTACCTGGACAGTTGACAGTTTTCATCTCAGACTCCTGGCTGACCTTGTTTATCGCCTTGCACTTAAACGGTGCTCTCAGGTTGGTCCACTGGTAAGTCATGATCTTCTGACGGAGGCTCTTGAGATGTGCTTTTCCTTGATACAGTTTGAGTTCAATATCTGTTCCTTCCAAGACCTCACAGGTCAGAGTTGTATTGCTGCACTCCCAGTAGATCATTGGCTTTGAGACCATCTCTAAAAGAAAGATCTTATTTCTATTAGGCAAATTTTGGATAATTTTTTTAAATACCAGATCTCAGTCTGTGGACCAGTTTGGCTTAGAAATCATCTTCCTTCTGCCTCTGCCAAAGCTGGGATTATGGAACCATGCCCCCATGGACAATGGCCGGGTTTTTGTTTGTTTGTTTAATCTTAATAAATACATCTATTAAAATTGAATTGGTTTGGGACCAGAGAAGTTCAGAGTCCTAGTTTTTTTTTTTTTTTTTTTTTTTTTAGCTTGTTTTTTTAAAAAGATTTATTTATTTATTTTATGCACATGAGTACTCTATCTACAGGTAAAGCTACATGCCAGAAGAGGGCATCAGATCACATTTTACATGGTTGTGAGTCACCATGTAGTTGCTGGCAACCGAAGTCAGGACCCCTGAAAAAGCAGCCAGTGTTCTTAACCACTGAGCCATCTCTCCAGCCCTGGTTTGGTTGGTTGGTTTATGTTTGTTTGTTGTTTTTTGTTTTGTTTTGAGAACCGCTTCAACATACCTCAGGCCGTTCTCAAACTCAATATTTCAAGGATGCCCTTGAAATTCTGATCCTCCCACCTCTCCCTCCCAAGGGCTGGGATTATATAGGTATGTGCCAGCATGCCAAGTTTCATGTGATGCTGTGGATCAAACACAGGTTTCCCTGCATGATAGACAAGCATCCTACCAACTGAGCTACATAATGTTGAAGCGCTTTTGAAAACTGTATTTAATTGACCCAGAACATCTTGAGCAAAGTCACTTCTGGTAAAGTTCACAGATGCAGGATATAAGTAAAATAGGCATGGTAATGTGTTCATACAGCATCTGTGACCTCCAGCGTTTTCACCTGGGGTGGGGGCGAGAGGGGGTCGTTTGGTTCTAAAAGCAAGGCTCATGCTTGTCTTCCTTTTGCAGATGGGCTGTCCGAAGCTAATTGACCTTCAGTGCCTAGCTTTGGGGTAACCATTAAATAGGACGAGTCAGCAGAGTTGGCTGAGCAGTTAAGAGCATGTGCTGCTCTTCCAGAGGACCAGAGTTGGGTTCCCAGAACCTATGCCGTAGCTCCAGGAGAGCTGACCCCTCTTCTGACCTTTGTCAACACCTGTACACATGTGGTACACACACATACATACACACACACACACAGGGAGAGGGGAATAAAAAGTCTTAAGCGAATGTCAGGCCAGAAGAAGAACCTCCACAAAGGATTCCCGAGTCCAGAAGTGTAGATGAGGTCAGTCAGCAGCCCCATCTTGAAAGGCCTGTGGCCTTAGCTAGTTGCTGCTCAACAGTGTCCTGGGAACAGAGGCTCAGGCCAGCATGGGAATGCCTAAGAAGCCTAAGCTTACCAGAGTAAAATCACCAGCAGGGAGCCAGGAATGGCTCTACTGTTCCTGGCCCCAAGGTTCTGAGTTAATTTCTGGCCTTGAAGGACCTCAACTTTAAGAAACAGGAAAATTACTCCCTACCTGTCTCAAACCAGACAACCCTTGGCCAAGTTCTGGACAAGTCACCAAAGCTGGTTCTTACATTCATACTGCAAATTCCACACCCCTCCTGTTTAACACCCCAGGGGGAAATGCCCCGCCCTTGGCATTAGTGAGATCAGGCCCAGTGCCCAGCTCCCCAGTCCTCACCTGAAGACTCAGACCGCCAGTTCCTCATCTCTTCCTTGTCACAGAAGGCAACGGTAAAGTTTTCCAATTTCCCTCTCTCTAGCTTTCAGACCACAGTGTCTTCCTCATAGGCCTTCCTAGTCTAATTCCTTTCCACTCCCAACATACAAGCACAAAGAAATGCAGTTTCCTTCCCATCCTGAGATTTGGTGTGTCTCAGAATAAAGAGATAACGGACTGTCATTATCCAGCAGAGCAGCGTCTCTGGGTTGTCTGGCAGAGACTGCCTGTCTTTCTAGAGTGAAAAACCTTCTTCGTAGTAAGATCCAACTATTTCAAGAAATACTGACCAAATTTTAAAAGGCAATAAAGGCAGTTGGAAATCACCTACAGTCCCATCACTCGGGATTATTAACACTTTGGTGCATATCTTTATCGGATATTTTCTATGCATAAATCTATCATGTTTTCTCAAATTAAAACTGGAGTTTGTACCCGGGGATCAGAGAGCCACTCTGAGGATTGGACCCCTAACCTTGGGCATTAAGACAAAAGCTTTATCACTGGCTAAGTCCCCAGACCCTGAATCATGTGACTGCATAACCACCTAGTCCTTTACCCTGAAATTTTACCATGATGGTCCCTTTTCATGGGCCCCAGTGAATGTACATCTCTGTCAATTTTTTAAGTGGTGATCTTATTAAGTTTCTAAAGCTCTAGCTTTGAAATGCACCCCTGTATTTAACTCATGCAAACATAGTGAAAAGCAGCTTCCTATAGAATCTCCCTGTAACATGGCTTCCTGGAGGGTCTCCCTGTAACATGGATTCCTGGAGGGTCTCCCTGTAACATGGCTTCCTGGAGGGTCTCCCTGTAACATGGCTTTCTGAAAGCAGTAGGAACTGCTTGAGGGAGATGCTCCTAGATATGACTTTGTCTCTACTCCCTTTGGTTTTTCAAGACAGAGTTTCTCTGTGTAGCCCTGACCGTCCTGGAACTAGCTCTGTAAACCAGGCTGGCCGAAAATTCACAGAGATCCACCTGTCTTTGCCTCTCAAGAGCTGGGATTAAAAGCACGGGCCACCACTCCCTAGCTAAATATGACTCCTTAATCTTGGGGCTTCTGGGATTCTCTCCACAAGAGTCTAGGGACCCTGAATGTCAGACAACTGCTTTAGAAGGGAAGGTAGAAATCCAGGAGCACTGCCCCACTCACAGCTCTGGACACCCCTCATCGGATATTACAGGCCTCATGAGCATCCTAATAGATAAATCTGAAATGTTCCAAAAGCTATCAAGCCACAACTCAGCACCACACATAGAAAGTCGCATGCCGTGAGACCTTGTTTCCTACACAATACCACTTAAAATATTGTTTGAAATTGTCTTGAACAGTGTGTATGAGGTATATATAAACACAGATGAATGCTGTGTTTACGTTTAGGTCCTATCTCCAATATATAGCATACATATATATACAAATATTTCGAAATCTTCAAAAAGTCCCAAATCCTAAACACTTCTAATCCCAAACTCTTTACGTAAGTCAAATATAACCTGCACTGGGTAATCAGGTTCGGGGACAGAGGACAATTTTCCAATCTGCGTAATACATAGTCATATCTAATGGTGACAGGTCCTCAAGTTGAGTCAGCACACTGTGTGACAGCATTTGCATATAATAGTGAGGCCACCACTTTTAGTCTAAGGGGTTTGGGTTTCCTTTAAGGGGTAAGGAAAATGTTGCCTATGGTGATAACCACATAACTCTGTGACTATGCAGAAAGCTGTTGAACTGTTTGCATAGTGTGTGGGCAAACTGTGGTATGTGAATTACAAGACAATGAGCTTGTTTGGGAGGGGATATCACCCTCCTTATCAAGGGAAGCTCTGGGCTGGAATTCTGACCTTGTTCCTGTCAGACGACGAGGCCATGGCCACCTCTGACCAGGTCTGTTTCGTTACAGATGGACAGAAGCTTGTAATTTTAAGTTCTCAGGATTGCTAAAGAAAACCAGGTTAACAAACTCCTGACTTCTCCCCAGTAGCCATTGTCACCGAAAACTGAAGGCGGCAGTGATAGAGTGCGTGAATAGGCTTCCACACAGAGCTCAGTACAGCGCAGTATTCCAACAGGACCCCAGAGCCACATGGTCTGCGGTCACGGCTGGCCGTGCTCGGTGCCCATGGTGAGCGGTCGTTCTCACTCCCACTCCGTTTCTGGAACATTCTTTCTAGATAAAGTTACAGGAAAGGGTCGTGCACAGAGGTGCTCACAGTGGGCCCTGGAGAGGGGTTGGTTGTAGGCCCAGGTGCTAAGTACAGAGCAGGAAGAACACCCACAAGTGAGATGAGGGGAACCCTTTCTCTACTCACACTTCCTGTGCGAAGCTCAGAATGTTTCTGTGCTCCCTGAATGGCTGATCTATGCTGGGCAGGGCATTCTCAGTTTTCTCCCAAGCCAAGGGCAGGCTTTCTCCTCTTACCCATTGGTGCGAGCTGCCCACTTGTCCCTGGACATTCAACTTTGGTGGCATCCAATGCTTTGTTTTCTTCTTCACCGACCCAAGCTTCCTACACTTCCTCCTCACACCCACACCATGCTTTACTCCAGGCCAGTGACTTTCAATGACAACTGCACACTAGAAGCACTTGGAAGCTATAGTTCCCACTGGTGCAGACCCCATGCCAAGAGCCTGGGCATCAGTCACCTCCTGCCGCTGTCTTGCTGGTTCTTATGTGCTACCGAGATTAAGACCACCTGTGTGGCCTCACTTGGATTACAGTAGAGGCTTCCTGGCTAGTCTTCTCATGTTCCTCTACAGCATCAAACCCTCTTAGTACACACAGAGACAAAGACACACCTTGTTTAGTTTAGGGACCAACAAAGTTACCATCTACCTTCATTGTTGTGCGTTTAATTCAGGGACCAACAAAGTTACCATCCACTTTCATTGACGCTGAGAAGACAACACAGAAGCTGTCGGTCCTGCTTTTGGCTCAGCATCTCCAGTCCTATCTTGCCCTCTAACTCCTTCAGAGTACCCTGGCTTGAACTTAGCTTTCCAGACAAGAGACTCACTGCTCCTGGGGCACCCTCTGACACCCTGTCCTAGCTACAACTTCATCAGCTACCAAGGATGTCCATCTTTTTCCTCCACTAAACTGTCTTCTTTCTGATTAATGATCATCTTTAACCTGGGAGTCTGACACAGTCCCGCAGCCATGCCAAAGAGAGAATGAAAGGCAGACAGACAACCTCACCCACTGGAGTCTCCATTGTGGGCCAATGAAGCGCTGGATGGGGATGCTACAGAAACGCTGCTCCCCCCACTTGCTACATAGCCCCCGTCCTAAAATAAAAAAAAACTTGAGGGAATGAAGACTTACCTAGAATCCTCAAGTCCAGCGTCTTTTTCAGCCTACCTGTCCCATTTTTGCCATACACTGTTACATTATAGGTGCCGCTGTCATCTCTCGTCATGTTTTTTATCTTCAGGGTTCCGTTTGTTAAGACCTCAAATGCTCCTGATTTCGAATAAGCGTTCTCCCTTTTAAACTCCGCAACCAGGGTGTTACCCTTTTCCCATCGCACCTCATCAATATCATCAGTCATTTGAAAGTCAGGGATGTTCAGGGTGATGCCATGGCCCAGGGCACCCCAGATGATCCCCGTGTCTCTGCAGTCCGCCCCTGTCAAAAAGTAAGATGGTTTCTGAGGTGCTGGGACTACCGAGAATCTCCCTCTTTGCCTCTCACGTCCACTCAGCGGTCTCCAGCTCCACACACTTGCTTACCTTTGCAGGAAAGGCTGAGGAGCAGAAAGAAACTACCTAGGAATTTACATCTCATCTTTAGATTCTTCTCCCAGTGGTGACTCTGAGTTCTTTCTGTCTGGACTGCGGTGAGGCTGGCAGAAGCCACGCCCAACAACCTGAACCACGTGCCTCTCATGCTCTTCACAGTGGGGAAGAAAACACACCCACGGCCCCCAGGAAACGACCCATGCATTGCTGCCCTCCTCAACTGAAACGGGTGTCTGTGCCACATTTTAATCTTTACAAAACAGTTTAGGGTGTCCGGTTTTAGCGCCCCACCAGAAGAGGAACTGGGAGGTCAGTTGCCAGAGTTACCCCTTTGTAAACAAGGGCTTAAACAGAGATATCCACTCAGCTGTGCTGCCTGCAGCAAGACCAAGTGGACCCACTGGCAAATGTCCATAAGGGAATAGAGTTCAGATATGTACATTTGGGAAGAATTAGGAGGTGTGGCCTTGTTGGAGGTGTGTCACGGGGGTGGGCTTAGAGGTCTTTAAAGCCCTTGCAGTCTTGTTAGCCTGTTCTCTCTCTCCCTTCCCCTTCCTCTTTCCCTCTTCCCCCCCACCTTTCTATGTCTTTCTCTCCCTTCTCCCTCCCCCTCTCCCTCCTTATCTCCCTCCCTCTCCCGATCTCTCTCCCTCCCTCTCCCCTCCCCCTCTCCCTCTCCTTTCTCTTTCTTTGTGTCTCTCCCTCTCTCCCCCTTTTCTATCCCCCTCCTTCTCTCTCTCTCCCCCTCCCCCTCCCTCCCTTCCCCCTCCCCCTCTCTCCCCCCCAATAAATATATATAAGACCCCAACAAATTCTTCTGTAAGTCGCCTTGGTCATGGTGTTTTGTCACATCCATTGAAATGTAACTGAAGACATGCAAACTATTCCTGACGAGGCCAGAAGAGGCCGTGAAGTCTCCTGGAACTGAAGTTACAGATGGTTTCAAGCTGACTTGTGGGTGCTGGGAATGGAACCTGGGTCCTCTGGAAGAGCAGCCAGTGCTCTTAAGTACCAAGACATCTCTCTTGTCCTAAGACTATAATGTAATAGTGAACAACCAGATTTCCAGGATAATTAACACTACGGATGACTAAGGAGATGGAGAGACCAGGACAATTATTACTGGGAGAGAGAGAAAAAAAGGGAAAAAAAAACAAAAACACAAAAACCAGGTTTGTGATCTGGGAAAAGGTCAGGGATGCAGGGACTAGTGTCCCTAAAAAGACAACAGAGAGGTCACATGGGCAAGAGATACAGTGAACATCCAGTCTTTTGAAACTTTAGAATTCGGTGAGAAAAGATGTTCAAGATCTTGACTTTTTCCATTTCAGGCACTTACAACAGCCCCAACAATGCATTATCACAGCTGAGTTAAAACATTGAGTCCAAGGGGGGGAAAACCCAAGTGTAATAAGACTTAACAAGAAACATAAAAGGATTCTATTCTTGAGTATAGAAAAATCTTCCTACATATAGTGCACAATTCAGAAATAGTAAAGATGGGCATTATAGGCCACATAAAAATCTAGAATCTATGCATGTAGGGAGGGCTAATAAAACGTGTGAGACGTCATAACAAGATATCTGCAATGTGTGACAACTGTTACTAGCTAAGATGGAGGCATCATTTCTTAGTTTCCCTTCGGGGTGCTGAGGATGGAACTGTGAACATGTGAACAGTCAAAGGTATAGTAGTTTTTTATCAACAACATCTTTTAAAGGGAAGAAAATTATTGATTTATCAAAGAAATGCTGTGTGTGCATGAGTGTGCACATGTGCGTGCATCCCAGCCTGGACCACATTGCTTTTAAAATGAAAACTTTGTTTGCACAAAGCATGCCTAAGGCATCTCTTTCTGAGAAACAATTAGCACGTGACATCTCTGATGCTAAGTTCTGATCACTGGCCACCTGGCCACCAGCCATGGGAAGAGGAAACACATACCAGCCTCTGCTCTGAGCCAGTTGTCACCTCTGCCTCTCAGTCTCCTGACATTGCCCCTGCTCTCGGGGAGCCGTGCCCTCCTCCCCTGATTTGCAAGCTAACTCTGCTCTTTGTGCGTTCACTTCAGTTTTGAGTGATGCTTCAGAGGAGGACCATGAAAGAGGAGGGTGGACAGGTCTGATTCTGTAAGATGGAAAACTTTCCCATGTAAGAAAAAAAATTCATTTTTTTAATTGAAAGGCTATGTAATAAAAGAGGCAAAGTATTGACAAGATTCATGACAAAAGTTAATACCCTTAAAATTAATTTTTATGAAAATTAGGAAAAAATAGAGAGCTGTAAAACCGGTCAAGGTTTTTTTTTTTTTTTTTTTTTTTAAGAATGATTCACAAAAGGAAGAGATCCAATTAAATGACAAATCTGTGGAAAGGTAGTTAATGGTAAAAGGCAGTCACTAATGAGGAGACATCTGTCTTAACAGAGATATTCATTTAGAGAGTGAAAGTAGAGCTATGTCAGAGGAGAGAGAGATGGCTCCGTGACATAGAGAGATGGCCCAATAGTTAAGAGCTCTGGCTGCTCTTCTGGAGGTACTAGGTTCAGTTCCCGGCACCCACATGACAACACAACCCGTAACTCCAGTTCCAGGTGTTCCAACACTCAAACAGGTATTGCACATGTTCAGAGACGTGCGGGTACAACACTTACACACGTAAGATTAGAGGACAAAACCTAAAGAGGGTTAGCCTGGGCAAAGAAGAATTCAGTTATAAACCATTGGCATATTTGTTTTTTATTATTTTATCATGTTCTTATATTTCTACCTCCCTTCCAACACTCATTGCACCTGATCTCTTCCAACCCCACCCCAACATTAAGCAAGAGAAAAAGATTAGAGGGGAAAGGGGGCATACATCTCTTTAGACTATTCCCTGCTGGTTAGGGGTGTTGAGCTTCTTGGGACTAGTCCAGTCTTCATTATCCTAAAGACAGCTCCAAATTCTTGTCTCTTTTGCTCACAACCACTTGACAAACCTCAAAAACAGCAACCAGGGGCAACCTCTCCTCATCTTCCTCCTCCTCTTCCTCCTCCTCCTCTTCCTCCTCCTCCTCTTCCTTCTCCTCCTCTTCCTCCTCCTTCTGCTTCTTCTCCTCTCCCTCCTCCAGGACACCTTTCGTGCCTCCAGGGGCTCTAGCATTTATTCCTTATCCAGAGTCCCCAGAATTAAACTATCTTGCAGCTGGCAAAAATCACCGCCCCTGCGAGAGCACGAGACAGTCTCAGTTAATGGCTCTGGCAAAACTGAAGCAGTCGCATATCCCACACCTGGGATTAAAACAAAAACATATTCACATAACATAACTGAGCTTTTAAAGAAACCAAAATCCTCGCTGCAACAAACCACCCAATGGGCAGAGTAGAACTTGGCCTCATTTACTACCTTAGAGTCAGTCAGGGGAAGGGGGATCTAGGCTCTCAGATGTGGACAGCCTGTCCCCAGGTGACCAGGACAGGCATTGTACTTTAGTGTGAGCATCGGGGGGTGTGTTTGCAGACTTAGGTCCACCAGAGTCCAGAGACCTTCCCTCCTGCCTTCCCAGTAGAGGAGAAGAAGACACCTTTCACCAATTGATATTTCCTTTCCACGTGCTAATTTCCCTTCCAGAGGAAAACTCCCTCCCTATTTGTGAACCTTTCTTTGTCTCTGCTTGTCTCAAACAGCATTTATCAAAAATAATCTGCATCCCAAAGAGGTTCGATTTGGGGTGGCATATTTTGGTACCCTTTATGACAAAAACAACCAACCAAACAACCAACCAGACAAAAGCCCCACAAGTTCATTTTACTTCATAAAAAGACATGGGAGTGTCCTTAGAGAGGGGTTATCTGTGTTGAGGACAGTGGCTGCTGTTCTGCTTGTGGCTGCTATTTTAATACTCTTACCTTGGCCATGCATTGCTTTTGATTGATTGGGTCCTCATCCTAAGCCCTACCCCTTACAGCTCCAAGATTGCAGACTCTGCCTTTGGCTATGTGGGTTTCCAGGGTACCGCTGGTGGATACTCCTCCAACTTCACACAAGCCCAGCAGACCAAGGCTGATCTCTCTCTCTCTCTCTCTCTCTCTCTCTCTCTCTCTCTCTCTCTCTCTCTCTCTCTCTTTCTCTCTCCCCCCACCCCCACTCCTTTCTGCTCAAACCAAGGCTCCTGGGAGGTAGACTAACAGGAAGAGAATATGAAATGGAGGAGGAAGAAGAATTCGTTCTCAGAGGTCTTGGCTAAGTTCCCTGTAGTA